>NC_056739.1:252618508-252756219 GCF_019279795.1 Protopterus annectens | reverse complement strand
TGAATTTTATCCCATGAACCATGATATGATCTTCAGCTCGACAAAGATTACAGAAGTGATGCTTCCACACTTGCCTGCTAAAAGACAAGCTAACATTTGAAGAATATATCCCTTTTTTAGGCAGGAGTAAATTGAAAGTCTGGCTACCAATCACCTGAAATCCCTGTGGCAGCTAACAGTCCTGCAGCACACTCCTGGGTGGTATCTAAACTTAGTGATTGATTTTCATTTGCCATTAACACGTATCTTTCTGTTGAAAAATATGAGATTTCTGACAGATATTTCATTTATAAGGCTGCCTCCATCAGGTCTAGTGTTGGCTCTGGTGTGCTTGCAAGGGCTTGCAGTGGTTCTGTTCAGTGTAATAAGCCTTGCATCTGGTCTGAGTTTTAAGCACTATGATATGATTACTGTACTAAATTAGTCTCCAGTATGCATTTGTCCCTTTTGTGAGCCTATCATCATCTAATATTCCTCCCATAAAATGTGCTGGGGCTAGACCTTTATTGAACTGTCACCCTGTTCCTTAGGAATGGAGTTTTTCCTTCAGTTGTAAAAGAGGTTTGGGTTATTCCCATTCTGTATAAGGTGGGAATGGATGATAACTTGAATATTTACTGACCAATTCTAAGTTGCCACCTATTTGAGCGTGAAGGGAATCTATGGATCACTTTATTTTGAATTTTGGTCTAAGCGTAGTACTGAGACTGCTCTTGTAAGCATATGTAATGATCTATCAGAAAAAGATCAGAGATGTCATTTCATTCTGGATCTTTTAGATCTCTCTGCATTTCTCATGGGTAATCCTGGCTTCTTATTTGACAGTTTAACTCACAGTATCCCTGGTACTGTATGACCATGGCTTGACACCTCTTTTGTTGGATATACTCGATGGTTTGTGTCTGAAGTTAGCTTTTTATCAACATGCCCTCTGACTTGATGAGTACAAGAGGGTTCCATCCTTGGTCCATGTTATTTACCAGGTATATTCTCCCACTGGGGGGACTAAAGGAATAGGTTTTAAATTGTACTCTCTTGATGACAATGCTTAGTTACACTTCTTCCAGCTAAGCTCTGTGGCAGCTGTGACCATACTTTCCATAGACTTAGATTGCAGGTTGCGTGATGACAATTTGAAGCTCATAACAAGCAAGATAATTTTGATAAGCATTCATGCTGCCATGCCCAATTCTATGGCTCTTGTTTTATCTCAGGAAATTTACAGTGGTGACATGCTGCAGTATACTTCTTAAGCACAGATTCTTGCTTTGCACTGAATGATTTTTTTCATTCACTTTATCACAATGAGACATGTAATTTGCATTCAGTCAAAAAATGGCTTTTTTTTGCTGGGCACAGTTGTGTGCATGCACATATTTCTGTACACGCGTGCGTTCATGTGTATATGCCTGAACATCTGTCTTTCTATGCCTCTGCACGTGTGTGTGTGTGTGTGTGTGTGTGTGTGTGTGTGTGTGTGTGTGTGTGTGTGTGTGTGTGTGTGTATACATCCATGTGTTTTGAGTATGTGTTGATGTTAAATACTTACATAACGTAGTTTGGATTTAAAATACTTCTAGCAATTGCATATGATATAGCAACTCTAAAAAATTAGTCAGAGTAACTGCTTTACATTATAAATGTTAAAAATATCTATACACTAACAAACAGATATGAAACAATTAACAGATATCCCCATTATACAGGAGCAATAATACCATCCAAGGTGGGTGTTATAGGGGAAATAATGGACCTTCCAGGAATGTAGAGGCCATTTTTTCCACAGTAATATCCAAACTGTAGGGCATTATTGCTTGCTTGTTGTACAGTTTGTTGATGTTGTCAAACCTCTCAACTTCTTTACTGTTGTATAGGCAAGGTTACATGCTGCTACTATAATACAAGTCGTTGAAGGCTAAAATTGAAATGACTTTAATGAGTCACACAATTGCCTTGTACTGTGGGTAGGCATGGTTGCATATTGACAAATAAAGCAACAAGCAGGGCTATTATAAAACAGCAGGGGCATGTAGCCCAGTGCAACAGTGAACCCAGTAATGCCATGACAGCAAACTTTTGCAGTACACCTCTCAACTTTTTAGTGTAAGAAATCTGAATAAAGCCTAAAATGTTGGGGAGACAAGATTTCTGTTTACATGCATTTTCTGAAGGATATGAAGCCTGAAGTACAAATGTATGTCATTATTCAGTGACCTCAGTCCTCAGGAATTTGCCAAAAAAAAAACAAACATTTTATGAGGAACAGACCAAAAATATGAAGCAAAACATCTGGATATTCTGTGAAAATCTGTACAGTTAAAATATGTTTTGCAATAACAAAGCCAGTTGTGGGCTAAAATAAATCTAGGGAATGGTAAGTAAGAGACCAATGAGGAACACAGCTACTTAAAAACAATTCCATACAAATAATTAGTGTTCACTGCAGTGACACTCAGTATAGCACAGCTCGTTGGGACTGGCATGAGGACAAATCATTTAGTGTTCACTGCAGTTGCAGTATAGCACAACTTGTTGGGACTGGCATGAGGACAAATCATTTAATATTCACTGCAGTGACACTCAGTATAGCACAGCTTATTGGGACTGGCATGAAGACAAATCATTTAGTGCTCACTTCAGCGCCACTCAGTATAGCACAACTCGTTGAGACTGGCATGAGGACAAATCATTTAAAAGCAAATCAAAATTATACCTTGGTGAATTACTCGACCAGTCACTTTTGTTCAACCTTAATGCTAACATGCTCAGCCAAAATGTCCAAACACAACTCAGAATAGCTTACAGAATTTCTAATTTACTCACTATGGACTCCGGAAAAAAGTAATTGTTAAGGGAGCTTTATTACTTGTTTTACAAATCTGCCTTTACTTTAGTGTGTACAGTTCTGCACAACACCATAAATATACCCTAAAAAGCAGGGAACAAAATTCTCAGGTTTATAGATCACATCCCAGGGTATGAACATCATTACCTAATGAAATAAAAAAAAAAAAAGCTACCAGTCGACATTAGGGCCTCCATCCCCTTAAATATGCTACATTTAATTACTAAATGAAAATTTCTGCTCACCTTGCAAAAATTCTTACATTTTAGAGATTATAACTACTAAATTAGAAATATAATGGATAGTCAACTGAAGATCCCTGGAATACACACACACACACACACACACACACACACACACACACACACACACACATGCACGCATGCATGCACACACACACACACACATACGCATGCACGCATGCATGCACACACGCACTCACACACACACACACACACACACACACACACACACACACACACACACACATATGCTAACAACTGTGTAAATAAACATTCGCTAAACTTGCACTGGAATAAACATTCTCCATGAAATTAGAGGCTTTTAAAATTATTTTCTTTATTTCCATTTGATAAATGGGATAACCTATCTGAACAGAAGCCCATTTTCAGTGGAAGACCAGAAAGAAAAGTTCTAGAATAGTTACAAGTACTTTAATGCAGTTTTAATGTAGTTTTAGTTACTAATTTATGTATTTTTTTATCTTAAAATATTTTAAAACAAATTAGAAAAGAATTTTGAGTATAAAAGATAGTAGTGCAGTTACTGCTGTATAGTACATTTCAGTCACACCAATAGGATCAACACTGCAACAGAATGTTCAAAAGTCATTAGTGTGTCTAGTACAAATAGTAGTGGTAGTAATAGGGTGTGTGTGAACAGAAAGAAAAAAATAGGAACAGAGTTTAGGGATTTGCAGCATAACAGGTAACAGAAGGTGAAGGGATATTGAACGGGAGTAAGAAAAGTCACAAAAAGAATGCAACCAGAAGTAGTCAATGCCACTGTTTTGACAAAAATGAAGAACAAGGCCTTTATCAATAACTTTAGACAACACTATGTTACAACACTATGTTACAACTTTGATAAACTTCAAAACTCCAAAGTGAAATGACGTCCCCACTTTTGTTTTTGTTTTGATTGCCAATAAATGTATGTGACTGTAAATAACTTTATATTACTGTTAGATGTAATGAAATAAATAGTGTGAAGACAGCATGTATTTTTAATTAATTTAATACTTAACTGTTACACTGTATATTAATTACATTGTTCATTAGATTTATTTACAGTGATTATCTTGCATATTTACATGGTAAATAAACAGATTTGTGGAGTGTTGATACGTTTTAAGCCTTTCCTTTAAGAGCCAAAGACAAGCCTGAAAAGGGTCCTCTAACTAAAATAACTACAGAGTTAATAAATGTAAAATTATATAAAGATGTCACATTTTTATTAATATGACTAATATATTCATGTCTTTGATAGTGATCTATTCAGGTTAATATGCAAGTCTATTTTTTAATATTGGTTTGCCTACCATTGTAACTAGTTCAGCTATATGAACTTTGGTTTAAACTCATTATTATGCATTTATTGCTGTATCGCTTTATTTTATTTAATATCTACATCATAACTGAAGAGCCATGATCATTGAGTTAAGTAATGGAATTGAAAATAATAGATGGAAATGGAAAAGGACAGATATAGCTGTGTGATTGTGGATAAAACAAAAATAAATGCAGCTCTCCAGCTGTGGTCTGGATACTGAAAGGTTTTGTTGTTAGTCACAAAGGGTAGTTTGCAGCTAAGCCCAAGGAAATACACTGGCTTGATATCCTCAAAATATGGAAGAAGGTTACTGAGCACAAGTAGCTTGTGATCAAAAGGTTTCCAGTAGGAATGTGTCTTCTCAAAAGATCACTCTCTGCCAGTGATGAGATACATGATAATTGAACCTGTGACTTAGTGTTGTATGACACAGAACTGAATGCATCAAGCATATTTACATAAAATAACATCTAAGCACTGTGGCACATTGCTCTAGCTGCTATCACACTCTACACTCCTTTTCAAATTAAGAGTACACGAAAAAGTCTGCTGTTTTTCACCAAGCAGTTGTGTGAGTGGTGCAAGGATTTCTGATCAGTCATACCATGTTGTTGAGGACAAAAGTTTGTAAAGGGAGGCTTTTCATTGACTGCCACTGCAATTTAAAAGCACTGTGACCAGCTATCTATTCATGACTGACCACTTCAGAGACATTTTCTGGCTCACAAACCTTTTTTAGTGGATGGAGATGAGCTTGGTAACCAAGGTCACAAAGGTCCTTTGACCAGCTTTTCAACAGTGCCATGTATCTAAATGCACAATAGATCCAGTATGGTGAAATGGCTGCAATATATAGTGGGGTGACAGGTTGGGGACAGGAGTGGAGTGAAAGTTAGCAGCCATCACATACCTTTCTGTCTACAAAAGCGACATAAATACATGCAGAAATAATAGTCAATTATGGATACAGAAATGTTAGAAAGATAGAAGATTTTCCTGACTGTTGCAGCAACAGGATGATTGAATGAGACATAGCTGTCCACATAAGTATCCATGTGTCTTATGACCATGGTTGTCTGAAGATTAGTAGCATTTATAATACATAGGATGGATGCAGCTTTTTCTGCTTAACATTACCAAGCTGTACTTTCATTTTCTTGTATGCCGCTTATGTGCATATTCCAGCTCCTGCTGGAACTGTTTAGCATCAGTAGATAATAATGCCCAGATTGGTTCATAGATTCATAGGTTGGGACTAGGCTATCGGCCCTAGGGCCTGTACAAGCCTAGCCATAACAATTCCCTGGCTATTTCTTCCCACACTGTTTACTTCCTGGACCCCTGTCTAGCAGGGCGACTGATGTGATCCCCGGGGTGATCAGCAGTCATCAACAGATTTTGTCATCCATACCGCTGAGATGTTCACTTGTATGTCTGCAAAATCAATGTCAGATGAAAGGGCCCAGAACTAAGTCCTGTGGTACCATTCTATTTGTATTTAATTAATTAATTAATTAATTAATCAATTAATTAATTAATTAATTCATGTATTTATTTGTTTTTGTTTACTGGGTTTGTCTGATTAGATTTATTCAATAAACCCGTTTCAGGGGAGACCCCGAGAGGAAAAGCTCCAGCATATTACAGACATTTTTTAAACAGACATTCAGTAATGTGTATATATATATATATATATATATATATATATATATATATATATATATATATATATATATACATATATGTGCTAATTAGATTGCATTCATATGAAAATAAAAGCGACTATTAAATATACTTATGCATTAGCAGATGTTGAACATTGAGCATTTGAAGAGGTGCATTAGTAGGTATGTCAAACAGATAATAAATCATGTGCTTAGTGCTTAGGATGTATAAGAAACAGTAGTGATGGAAAGAACTTAGCAGAGCAGCAAATGTTAGCATTGTAGTTAAGAGGCAGGGTGTAAAGCAGGTTCAGAGACAATTATATATATATGGGCATCATAAGCTGGCGGATGTAAGCAGGGAGATGCTGCTAAAATTATTCAAGGATTAGTGAAGACTGGTTGTGGGGCATAGGATTCTAAATAAGGAGACATTGTTGCATAATATGCCAAGCTAAAGATAATAGTGGCATAAGTCCAGGAGATATATAGGAGCAGTTTGATTGATTTGATAGGTAAAGTTTTAGATGTGTCTTAATGAGTATGCATTCTCAACAAATTTCAGTGGTAGTAAAATGTGGTTCCATAGCTTAGCTGTACTATTTCAATATAGAGAATAACCTGCATTATTAGATGATTTGGTTATAGGGATTAGTAATTTTTCTCTAGAATGCAAAATTCTATTAGTAAAATAGTAGTGCATTAAGTTGATAAGGGCTGAGCAATTTTCTGGCTTATAGAGAAGAATATTTTCAATAATACCAGCATGAAAGATAGAGTCAAAAGCACTGGGTAGGTCAAACTAAATGGCATGCACAGCCTGACTACTGTCCAGAGCATTTATAACCTTTTATAATAAGTCTCCAAGGTTCAGAAGACAAAACCTACCTTTCACAAAACTGAAATCATAGAGGTCAAAATAATTTAAGTTGCCTATGACCATATTAATGGCCTTGGCTAGGACACATTGCATGGTTTTGCATTCAAAGGCAATGGGCCTATAATTACTTGGGTCCACAGAGAAGGCCCTCTTCTGTGGATGAGTCATAGTGCTCTCCAGCCATCAAGCTCTAACCCAGTGTTTAAGCTGGGTTTGAACATTATGTAGAGACTCAGGTGGTCTGGAGGTAGGAGAAACAGAAATGTCATACAACTTTTTGTTTTCCACGTGTGCAGTATACTAATACAAGACTGCTAGCAGAGAGGCACATTTTTGAATATGCAATTATAGCTTGTGTGGATGAGTATTGAATTTTTCCCATATTCACACTGCTAAACAAGTAAAAAGTGAATGCAACACCGATCTCAAATGGTTCCATCTTGGGGGGTAGTAGGGGTGGGAATATTGCAAAGATCTTATACAAGCTGAAATAGTTTTGCCCCAGAGCAGTCCCTATGGATAGACTAATTTGGTGCTGTAGTGAGGGTCTATATTACATTATCGAATGCTGGTAATGTGGAACACCACACCAACACACGAAGGCCGAACCGCAAATACGTCGAACCCCCTAAACCGCGAATTTTCAAATCTTGAACCATCATAGTCAGCCAACACTACTGCGCGCTACATACTACATACCCAAACATAATAAATAAAACACATGCATTCACAAACCAAACCCTACTTCTAACACTAAACTAAACCTTACATACATTACTATCTATGTACTTACCTTAACCCACACCCTAACCCCAAGGTCCGTAACTATCGCACACTTAACCTACAGACATATACCCAAACAAAACAAATAATTCACACACATACAGTTAATAGAACCCTACTTCTAACCCTACACTAAACCTTACATACATAACCTATCTATGCACTTACCTTAACCCACACCCTAACCCTAAGGTCCGTAACTATCGCACACTTATCTTACAGAGCTATACCACAGACGGCCAACCATCATACTTCGACATTTCGCGTTTTGTACATTCGCGATTACCGTAGTTCATGCATTACGTGTCAGTGTTGTGGTGTTCGACATTGCCAGTATTTGACAATGTAATATAGACCCCTGTAGTGGTGCTAATAAGCCTTAAGGAAAAAAGACAGATTTGTGGTTAGATTTAACTAGATGAGAAGATGTAAAGTTGGGGTACAGATAAAAACTAGGCTGATAAGACCAGATCAAGGATATTAGAGACTGTAGGATCATACTTTCATAGGATCATAGGAGGTTACTAGGCTAATGTCCCTGGGGCCCTTACAAGCCTAGCCAAAAGTTTATCCCGCAAAAAAAAGAAACCTCAGTCAGCACCAGTTGCTACTGTCAATGTGGGACAAAGGTGGAACCCCTGGGACAAATTTGTGGTTTCTTATCCACTCATCAAGGTTGTGCTTGAAGAGGGTAAGTGAGGTACTCTGTGGAATAGACTTCCCATACATGTCAAACAGACGAGGCAGCCTCTGGGAGACAAACCTGTCTCTCCAGCAGGTTATGTTGATGTCGTATATTAGATTTGGGCCAACTGAGCAGGTAATGCTTGAGGAGTTAGACTTACTGATATGGAGCATCTCTAGTAGGGTAGGGTCTGATACTGCCTTGTAGGTGAGACATGGTATCACACAGATTGCTCAGACGTGATCTAAGTAAAGTGATAATGATTTCAGCCATTCAACATAGGACAGGTGTTGGAGGCCATGGATTCTCATTGCAAGGCATTTCTGTGGCTCTTTCCATTTGGTGCAGGTGTTTGGAGAGGTACATACCAAATGGGGCATTATACTCAATTATAGGTCAAATGTGGGAAGAGTACAGTTAAGTAATAACCTCCTTTTTTCTGGATGCAATCCCTTTACTTATGAGATGAACCAAATAAAAGGATTTTCTGACCACTGCCGCCACATGATGGTTGAATGTGTGGTTGTGGTCAACCTGAGTACCCAGGTTTCTCACTACTTGTTGTTCATAGGTTCATAGGTTGGTACTAGGCTATCAGCCCTAGGGCCTATACAAGCCTAGCCATAACAATTCCCTGGCTATTTCTTCCCACATTATTTACTTTCCTGGACCCCTGTCTAGCAGGGCGACTGACGTGATTCCTGGGGTGAATTTCCTTTCTCTGTGTGCTTAGGGGGTTGCTGTTGGTGTGGTAATCAGTAGGAGCCGTGTTTTTGCTGAATGGTAGGGTAATACATTTTTTTTGTGTTTAACTTAAGGCCATGACTTTGGCACCAGTTATTTGTAGCTGTGATACCCTCTTGCAGTATATTAATGTCATTTAGTGATAGCACCCAGCTTACAGTCATCTGCAAACTTTGTCAGCCACAGTTCCTTTGTCTTTGCCTGGACTTCTGAGACGTAAATGCCAAACAGTAGGAGTCCCAGGATAGATCCCTGGAGAACACCACTAGCGACAGGTCTGCTGTCAGAGGTGGTGGCACCTATTTTGACTTTGTGGGTCCTGTCTATGAGCTAGTTGACCACCCATCTGATGAGATAGGGATTAACACCAAGTTGTGTTAGCTTTTTGATGGTGCCTGAGTGAGGGATTGCATCAAGGGCCTTGACCAGGTCAAGGTAAGCTGTATGTACTGACTTTCCCTCATCAAGGACCTTGGTGACAGTCTCAAAGAAGTCAACTAGGTTCAATAGGCAAGATCTGCCCCTGTTTGGAGATTGCCTATTTCCTTGTTTATGAGATCCACAATAACACACTCCGTGGCTTTACAAATCAGACTTGTCAAGCTAATAGGGTGATAGATTCCCAGGTCAGTAGTGGCACAACCTTTGTGCAAGGGAATGACAGTGGCAGTTCTCCACTCTGCTGGAATGAAGCCTGTAATTAGGCTGTGGTTAAACAGGGTGCTCAAAGGTGAAGCTAGTTCTTGCTGGAGATGGTGCAGAATACAGCCTGGGATATTATCAGGTCTCATGGAAGCTGTGTTCTTTGCTTTGGATAGGGATGTTAACACTTGATCTACGGAGATGTGAGGTGTGGGACAAGTATCAGGGATGTCAGCTGGGCCTTTGGAGGCAATAAGGGGTGAATTGTGTGCTAAACCTCTCAGCTAGCAGGCTGGCTAAGTCAGCAGGATCAGTGTAAGTGATACCATTAAGTACTAATTTAGAACAATGTTGGGCTTTGCCATGGAGGTTCCTAACATAACTGAAGAATGACCTGTGGTTTCCCTTTGTTTTGGAGGCTAGTTTCAACTCATAACTGGCTTTGGAGTTGTCCACTAGTGATACAATTTCTTTGTTGAGGCAGAGGAGGGAGATTTTCTGATTTGGAATGTGTTCCTTTTTACCCTTGGACAACAGTGTCTTCCTTTTGTTGTAAATCTTGTTGATAGAGGATGTCCACCAGACAGGTTTGTGTTTCCTTGAGGAGCAGGTTTTAGTTCTGCTGGGTATGGCTGTGTCCATGCAGTTGTACAGGTGCTTGTATACTGCTTTTCAGAAGTTTTTTAGCCTGGTTATAGCTGGGGAGGGATTGGGTGGGATAGAAACTTTTAATGAGACAGACTAATGATCCGATCTCACCAGGAAAGAACATACTATGTGAGTGGTGCAGCGGTCACCCATGTTGGTGAGAACCAAGTCCAGTATGTTATCTCCCCTTGTGAGGGATGAGACCAGCTGGTCTAGTGTGTTAGAGTTGATGAAGTCAAGGAATCATTGGGTGAGTGCATAAGTGGAGGAAGAGTTCACCCAGTCTATGGTGGGTTAGTTGAAGTCACCAAGGATCAGGGTGTTAGGGATACCCTGATGGAGTCAAGTAGTTCCAGGTAGAAGGAATGGGTGTCCTGAGACATGGAGGGTGTCTATAGCTGGCTGTAACTTGGATGGGTGTCTTGGCAACTGTCAATTGCACTTGGAGTCATTCCAGTGCGTCATGCTGGTAAACCAGTCTGGAGGTGTGCTTGTGTTTAATGAAGATAGAAACTCCCCACCTTTAGTCTTTCTGACCTCAATTTGGGGTCATAAAGTGTGGAATGAGGTATAGCCTTGTAAGGCAGGGGTGTTCTCTGCACCCCCTAACCAATTTTCCATGACTCCACAGACATCAGCATCTTCCAATGTGAGGAGACCCTCCAGTGAGTGCATTTATAGATTAAGGCTCCTAGCATTGAGCAGCATGACCTTCAACTTGCTTTTTGACAGATCTTTTATATTGGAAGATTTGTCTTTGGAACATAGCGTAAAAAAGGCATAATGGGGAAGCAAGAGCCTTGGCCAAGATCCAGAACCCCAGAGGTGACAGGTGGAGGCCATCTCTGGCAAAGCATAGAGGCCTGTCAACTATGCCATCCCAGGCAGACAGATACTGGATCCCCTTGGAAAGACACCAGAAACTAAGCCAATTGTTGAAGTCAATCATTTTTTGTTGGTGTTGTGGCATCATTCTTGGTGAAGGCAGGATGCTGCTCAGGGCCAGGGTCACACCAGCCTGGAGCACATAGTATGAGAGCTCAATCATTTCTCTCTTCATATAGCCCAGGGAGGTATGTTTCAAGTCATTCACGCCAACATGGACAATGACAGAGTCATACTTGTACCTGTTGTAGAGAGACTTAAGTGTGTGCATGATGTGATGGATTATAGCACTTGACAAACAGCTGACTGTGATCTTCTCCTTGTTGACCCTGGTGAGGGGGACAGCAGTGTGTCTCACTATTGAGTCGCCAATGACTAGTATGTTTGGTTTATTGTTATGCTTTATGGGCTGTGTTTGTGAGACACTGTTGTGTTAACAACGTATTGTGATGTGATTGGCATTGTGTGTGGAATGTTTGTGAGTGTGTTTTGGAGGTCTCTGTTGTTTACATAAGTTTTTGTTGAGGACCCCTGCATAGGTGGGTATGTGACTGTGATGTTGGTAGTGTGGTGTTTGTGCTGGCAATCTCCTCTTTGTCAGGAGTACTGAATGTAGTGTGAGAGAACATGGATTCCAGCTTAGTGATGTAGATGCATCTCTCGCAAGTAGAAGAACTATGTGCTAGAAGAAGGGGACTGTCCGTGAACATGAGTCAGTTGCTACACTGTCTCAGTATGCCCATATTGACCAGACTAGTAGGGGAAATGGATGGGAATTGAGGCAGTTGCTACACTGTCTCAGTATGCCCATGTCGACCAGACTAGTAGGGGAAATGGATGGCAATTTCCCAAATATAGTGCTCTGAATACTTGGTGGACTTAGGGAGAGCAGGGTTTGTCCACAAAAACCCTAAATGTAAAATAACTGGCCTGAAGCACAAGTGCTAAAACCAAAACTAAAGTGCTTAGAGTAGCATGTAAATTTAATTGCGCTACTAAAAAGCAGTTGTCACCTCACAGTAAGACGCTGTCCGGTTCGACTCTCAGCTAGAGCATCTTCTGCGTGGAGACATGCATGAATGGGCGTACCTTTGTTGAAGGTTGTGCATCAGGGCTGGCAACTCGGTATGTAAAAATCAACTGCCATGGTGACCCCTAACCAGGAAAAGCTGAAAGACACAACAACAACTAACAAGCAGTAATAAGTGCAGAATAAGAGCACTTGAGCAGTTAAGAGCACACAGATCAGCAAAAGATAATAAAGAAGGCAGAAGACAGTTAGAATAAGAGCAGCTGAATAAAGTATAAATACATTTTTTGGTTAGTGGAGAGGGATGGAATAAATCAAGAGTAAGAGACTACAGAGGTTGTCCTTCCCAAATGCTCTCTCTGTACACAGTGGATAGAACTGAAGAGATGGGACTGGTAGGAGTGTCTAAAATCAAAATATGATCTTACTGTACTCAGTTGAGTGTGCAAATGAAATGGGCTCAGGAAGAGTGTCCAAACACAAATTTACAGGAGAGGTGGGCAATTCCCAAACCATCAAGATTAATACCACAACAGGAACAGGGAGGGAAGGTGAGAAAATAACTGCAGAGAGACAGAGGGACCACAATATTTGATTAATATTCAATTAAACAAATAAATAAAATGCACTGCTATCTGTAAAACAATGCAAGTGCAAAGCAAAGTATACTTAAATTAGCTTGTAGTTCAGTTGATTGCAAGGTAGATAGCAGCCAGAAAAACAGCTCAAATATTGAGCAGTAATAAATACACAGATATGTGACTAACTTATAAGGCAAAGAGAAACCCTCTAAGCTAAGAGTTAAACACTAAATATCAAAGAAGTGAGACAACAACTATCCCCAATAAAGCCAGGTGGCTACACTTCTACTTCTAGCAAGCTAACTGCAGAGAGACAGAAAGACCACAATATTCAATTAATATTCAATTAAACAAATAAATAAAATGCACTACTATCTGTAAAACAAAGCAAGTGCATAACAAAGTATACTTAAATCAGCTTGTACGTCAGTTGATTGCAGGTAGATAGCAGGCAGCCAGACAGCTCAGATATTGAGCAGAAATAAATACAGAGTGACTAACACTTATAAGGCGAAGAGAAACCCTCTAGGCTAAGAGTTAAACACAGAATATCAAAGAAGTGAGACAACAACTACCCCCAATGAGGCCAGGTTCCTACACTTCTAGCAAGCTACCTGCAGAGAGACAGCAAGACCATAATATTCAATTAATATTCAATGAAAAAAAAATAAAATGCACTACTATCTGTAAAACAATGCAAGTGCAGAACAAAGTATACTTAAATCAGCTTGTACTTCAGTTGATTGCATGTAGATAGCAGCCAGCCAAACTGGTTAAATATTGAGCAGAAATAAATAGACAGATATGTGACTAACACTTATAAGGCAAAGATAAACCCTCTAGGCTAAGAGTTAAACACAGAATATCAAAGAAGTGAGACAACAACTACCCCAATGAAGTCAAGTGGCTATACTTCTAGCAAGCTAACTGCAGAGAAAGAAAGAAAGAACATAATATTCAATCAATGTTCAATGAAAAAAAAAATAAAATGCACTACCATGTGTAAAACAATGCAAGTGCAGAACAAAGTCAGTTTTACAATTCACTCCAATATGTTGCTATTAAATTTTAGGAAATGCTGAGCATAACCATTTTTAGAGGCATAACTGTACCAGTTAATGCTTCAGTAAGTGAAGTTTTATAGTAAGAAGATATTGATTTGGTTTGATATTTTACCCAATAGTGGTATTTAGGTAATTTATTTCTATAATATGTGTGGGACACAGACAGGGATCTGTAACTAGTGAAGTAATAGCTGAAGGGTGATTTGCATCTCCAAGATCTAGCAGTTAAGGGCATGTCTCATTAGACATGAGGCAATGATGGTGTTTGACAAAGACAATTTACTATAGTTATCAGAGGACCTAAAGCATACCTTCCAGCCTTAGTTCAAGAACTCTGGATAAATCCAAAAATAAATGAGGTGAGGACAAAGGCCTCAATTCAGGGAGAGATTTTAAATATTGCTTTTATAAACTTAGACATTGGTAGAATGGCAGAGTTTGCATTAGCATGCAATTTCTGTTATATATGAAGTCTGTAACTGAAACATTATTATTTAGTGACTTCAGTCTTCGATGGTTTGCCAAAAAAACATACATTTTGTGAGGAACAGTCCAAAACTCTGGACATTTGAGATTGCCTGAAGGCTTGAAGGGTGCTAAAACCTGGGATAGAGGGCGTGAACCCTGGGATAGAGGGAGTGTTCTTTTTGCACTGATACTATGCCTCAGTAACAACAGAAATGTGAATGTGCTTGAGTAGCAGGAAGGCTTCTGTTCTAGTATCTTTCTACTTAGCATCTAGCAGTCAGTAATACCACTTTTCCTGAATTTAAATTTGATTTTGCCATGTTGGAATGCCCAGAAGGAAGTATCTGTCTTACAAAATGCTTTAGCCAGTGAAACAGTCTTATCTTCCATCTCATCCCTTGCCTTCACATACTGGATATCCCTTGAATGACCAACTACTTAGCCTGTTGTTAAAGGCAATTATCTTCAATTGATATCTAGATATTATTCTGGATGAAGGCAAGCTATTATATGCATGTGTTAGAGGCAAGAAAGACATTGTTGTTATATTTCATTTTGTCTCTGTACATATCCCTCTAAGTGGAGTACCTCAGGGCATTCATTCTTAAATAGGCAACCAGCAGGTCATAGTTATATTTGTCTGATTTAAGCAACCTTTAGGACCTTGTGACATCACTTTTCCTGGCAATAGACAAGAAACTTACAGTCACTCTGTTCTTGTTGAGTTTAGCAATTGTTGAGTGTGTATGTCTAACTATAGAGAGTCACCCATGAGTAACATATTCATATGTAGAATAAAAGATGTAGGGGGCCTTCTGCACTTAAGCCTGATTTTCTGGTTACTCTTGGGTGAACTATTCAAATTGTAGTATGTATGAAGGGAGGAGGAAGAAGAATTTAGCCTTGTGTATTAGAGTCTGAGATTTTAGAGTTCTAAGATGGCCACTTTGGTAAATCTTTCTTTAAAGGCTCAGCATAAATTATAGGCCTGATAGTCTGTTGTAACTGAGTTGCTGTTGTGGACTTATGATGCTTACCAACAGTGGGATGGGAGTGTGTTGCCTGCATGTTTCTTATTTACATTACTCGCACTTCATGATATATATTGGTGAAAAAAAGGAAAAGTCAACAAGTTTCTGCAGTGCCTTAGAACAGCCTTTGTAAACAGACTGGCTATAGATGAGGTGACTGCAGACTGTTGAATGATTTTGTTATTGCCAGAGGGTCTAGGTATTCAGACATTAGAGGAAAACGCTTCAAGTAGTCTCTAAAATATTTTGGGTGAAATATTTAAGGTGATACTTTAAAGCCAGACTCCACAGGTGCTACCACAGCAGTGCTTAGTGAAAGGATGGAATTAAGATATGTTGTACAAAGTACTGATAATTTTACAAAACTATTTTATAGGTATGTCTTTTATTACTCTACAAGTCACTATGCACACACACTGCAGAACAGCTGTTAAACACTGAACACTGTAATTTTAATTTATACCACAGAATAGACCCTAAGCAGTAAATATGATATGATAATATCCTAGAGCAAAACTTTAGGTTCAGAGACTGAATGGTATCACAGTAGACAAAATGTTTGGGGCCCAGAGATAAAATAATACAGAAAATGTATTCCACAAGCAAAAAAAAAAAATTGCAAAAGTGGGGCAGATATGCTGTCATCAGGCTCTGTATGATGAACAACCAAAGTATAACTTGTGGTGAAAATATAGCTCAGCTACAACCTCCTGAAGTTATTGAAAATTGGAAATGTATTTTTATTGATAAATTATCATTACTTACAGCAAGCGGATTAGCTAAAATCTCTGAAGAAGTATAATTTGTAACATTTTGCATGTTGCTAGGGAAGAAGCCATAGTGATATTTAAATCTTGCTTTTCCAATTGAATAGATACATGCATAGCAACATTCAGATAAATATGCAACAATTGTTGCCAGCCCAGAAAGAACTTGCTACTTAAATGGTTATTCTTTAAAATTACAAACATGTCCAGCAGAGAGTACAGAGGCACCTGTCAGTGAGCTAAAACAGAATTCAAGACTGAATTTGGTACACTGCATAATTCTCTATAAATCTATAATTAAGAGTAACAAACTTAATATTAACAAAAGCTGTACAGGCACTCTGATCAGCTGAATTACCTGAAGAAAAGAACATGCAAAAGAGTCAAATAATGAAGCAAAAATGAGAAAATGGCAGGATGTGCAGCAAAGAAATGGATATGAAAGGGAAAAAAGTTATAAGGCAACATGCTGTCACAAAGAATGGATTCAGGATGGAGTTCAGCAAAAAAGAAAATAAGATTTACAGTAGGTGTAAGCATGAATAAAAGAGTTACCTAGACCTTGGATCCACTATGAACCTCCATCTGACAAAGCAATGAGAAACCATACTGCTGAACAGAAATACCTGAAATATTAAAGGGACAAAAAATGAAACTGTAAACATTGTTTTCATGGCGTAAGCCCCACCCCCTCCACCCACACCCCCACAAGCATATATACGCTAAGTCCAGGGTTGCAGCACTGCTACTGCAGCCTCAAGCACATAGGGGAAAGAGGGAGAAAAACCCTTACCCAAGCCCAGATGATGTAGATTGAATTAGATGCCATAAGATCTCCAAATTTGCAACCAATTCAAAAAACTCATCCCGCCACTGCCACTCCGTCCTCACTCTCAACTGGTTTGAACTACCCAAATACCGCAGTTGCCTACAACTCACCACTGCCCACAAGCTCATCTTTAAACCTGCCAACTGCTCAGCTCTCGCTACTTCCTTAAAACCTTACATTCCCAAACGCTCACTCAGATCCAAAAACCAAAATCTCCTTCAGGTCCACAAACCCGCATGACCTCCTGCCCATCTACTGCTGTCCCACTTCTTAGCTAAACAGTGGATGTCTCTCCCCACACACTTATGCAACCTACCTAACCATACAAATTTCAAATCTCAGCTACTCTCTCATCTTTCTTCCAAATGGGAATGCCCTTGCCACACTCCAACTTAATCCCTCCCTCACGCCACCGTGCACTGACTCATCCAACTACCTCTACTATTACTTCATCCCACCCAAAACAATCCCTCCCCTACCAAAAACTAATTTTCTCTCTAATATCTATTGTGCTGTACTTTCCCATCTCAGTTATACAATTACTGTCTCCATGCATAATATTTTCCTAACCTACTAATGGCTATTAGCTAAATATTTTGAAATGTTAAACCTACAATTGAGTTTATAACAAAAATATTCACTTTATGTAAATGTTGAAATTTCTGTATTGAATTATGTCTTTTCATTTTTGTAACACTGTGACAAGCCAATTGCAAATATCATGCAGCTTATCTGTAAATGTTTAATTAGCTGTATGAACTATGTCCTTTTGCAACATGTGAAATGTAACTTGCAATTATTGTGGAGCTTTACTCCATGGGCCAACACTGAAAACAGGTTCTTCTTGGCCCAAGTGGACTTCCTCGGTCATCAAACTTAAATAAATAATAAAAATAAAGTGCTATAGAGGCCACAGGGTGGTGTTTGGAACAAGTGAACAATGTCAACTCACCCATCCTTGCGAGAGGGGAGCATCCCAAGGTCTCAGAAATAAAGCAGATATGAACCTGGCTAGCTCTGTACTGCAAAAGCAATGTGTCACTTAGTTGGGAGGTAGAACATAAGTGGAAGTGGGCAAGTAGCTTGCAAAGGAAGCAGCTGTGGTGTTCAAAGGTTGCCTTGGGAAAGAGGTGTTAATGCAAGCTCCCAGACAGCAGAATGATATCGCAACAACATTCTTCAATTGCCTCACTGGCCTAGGACGTGGGTCAGGTTGAACTTGAGGAGGCTGAGGCAGGTCTGGTAGACCTAGTGGACAAAGACAGGAGAGGAGTTGGTGGCAGTTGATGGTCAGCTGTGGGAAGAAAGATAAATCATTGCTGATTTACACTTAAAACACACGGTCAGTACTTTCCTAAGGAAACACTTATCCTGTTGTTTTTCAGTACCTTGTCATTTGTGTATTTGATGATTAGGGAACCTAAGCTCAGACACCTGTATATATGCCCAAACTTTCAATCAGTGCTATTAAATCTGTGATAGAAAATGGAACTTTGCTAATGTGTGTAAAAGCAAAAATACTTGTTTCTTTTAAAACTGTATGTTGAACAGAAACATTAAAATGAGCAGTAGCTGTAAAGTGTTCTGGTTTGCATTGCTGAAGTAAAAGTAAATGATACTGTGAAATTTAAGACTGCATTAGATAGTCAAGACAGAAGTGCAGTTTACAGGGTTGGAACAAAATACTGAGAATTAATGGATCAAATTGGGTATTTAAATTTGATACAGATACACACTACCTTGTCAAAAAACACTTTCACAGCCTTGGGTCTGACTTTCAAGAAGAATGTGTATATATTAATGATGCCCTCTGGCTACAGAGTGCACTAATGGGAAAAATATTGCTGATGTCAAGTATTCCTACTTTTAATGCACTACAGTAGTTTGTTCTCAGAATGTTTTAGGAGATGAGGCATGAGAGAAGCTATTAGTGGCAAAAGTTCAAGGACAGAGAGTAGAATAGTGGCATTTCAGCAAAATTGCTAAAATCCCACACAGATGGAGAATGTTCCATTTTCTCTCAAATTATGTCATCCAAGTTAGCAGGGATTGGGGGGGGGGGGTACACGAAGGCTTGCCACCTACAAAAAACACTTGCATTCACCCAAGTGCCTTACTTTGATAATTCTGTCCTCCGATATATTTTACACGGGAGGAGCTAATTTGACGTGCACTTCATTTACTATAAACCCATATACATATTGAATTATGTAACTTAGTTGAGCTGTATATTGGTGAAACATGCACAGTTCAATAAAAACATTTGTTAAAAGCCCGGCACAGTGACAGTTGGGATCAGGCTTTAACAAAATTCACACAGCTCCCCTATCCTGTACCACCTCTGAAATGGACTTTATTTTAGGTCCAAAATGTGGGGAAGATGCATCATCCACTCTCCCATTCGCTAGCTTCAGTTGGTTGGGAACTGGTTAAAAGTTTTCATTGAGATGACACACACAACAAACAATATCTGTCTTTCTCTCTTTCTCTCTCTCTCTCTATATATATATATATATATCTAGAGAGAGGGAGAGAGAGAGAGATAGGTAGATGCACACACATACACATATATACCCCAGCCATTTTGGTTTCAGTAGCCATGAAAGTAATTAAATTACTCAGTGGAGTAATAAAGTAACTGTTTTCATGTGGAGAGATCAGCAATTCTGCTCCACTTTTGAGCATTCCAAGATCTCACTTTATGTTTCTTCAGTAATCGTGCATGTAATATTACCAATCTGCTCAAGGAGTCAGGAGTTAATCACGTTACATCAATGAACTGGAAGTCACTAACAAAATTAAAAATCAATGTAAAGTTATGCTTCACCCCTCTGAGCTGGATACTTTGTGTATTCATTTTATAACTCTATCCCATGACAAATGTAATAAACATATATGATTAAACAGTGATAACATACCAACTGCAGCATAGAAAGGCATGTTGAGATAGGAATCATTGCAGTAGAGAGGGCAAACCAAACAGAAGGCGTATTTGTATACAACTAAGGTGGGTCAAGTTGAATGTGTCATGAGAACAGGCTTCCTATTTTGGACAACACTGGTTATAGCATGATAATAGGAATCAGGCTATAACGGAATTCAATGATGTGCATGGTGGATCATTATCTGATGAATGGGAAGCAAAGATTGCTGGAAGAAAAGGGAAAGTGTCCATGATACTGGGCCTAAACCTTGAAACAGTTGCAGAAGAGCAATGTTTAGCATTCATACTATACAAGCTACCGCACACAGAAATTAAGTACCATAAAACGTGTGTAACCAGATTGTTAAGATGAGACAAAAACAGACTGTAATAATGTTAAATATCAAACAGCTTGGAATAAATGTTGTTACCACCTTTGAACTCATAGCAAAGGGAAATTGTTTTAAGTGTTTGTAGAAGAAAGATCTGAATAAGAGATGAACGCCTGTATAAAGTTGATATGAGAGCTCAGCATTCCTTAACTGATCACCAGCGGTTAAGTAATTAAATGGTATCAGGTAAATACAGAGCTATGAAATTGTGGATGATACTTTTCATACTGTAGTGTGAACTGCAATCATGGACATGTGGAAGAAGAATCAGGACACAAGTCTGAGACTGCTTGGGAATTTGGGATAGAGAGATGAAACTCTGTGAGCCATGTTCACCTACCAGCTTGTGCCCTGCAAAAGCACAGGTAGAGAGGATAGGAATGACTAGTTAGTATGCAGAGGCTTTTGTCCCATGGTTGGCAGCAACAGTGGGGTTTAAAGAGCTGCCATGGGGGGTAGGGGATCTCTGATGGAGAGGTCGGGTTACTCCATTGGATCAGCAGATAGTTTGCCTACTCACTACAATCCAGCTTTTACTAAAGAGGGAAAGAAATAGAATGATTCTGTACCCCAGGCAAGAAAAAAATGGATTGTAAGACTAATCTATCCCATGGATGCTTGAGTCTGTGACTTTAAAATTGCAGACTTTGATTTGTTGGACAGGCAAGTAAAAAGCAGCCCTGAAGGCAGAAGGGCAGCAAGGCTTAAGGAATTGGGGCATACACTCAGGTAGGTATAAGAAAACAATGACTAGGCATATGAGGAGAACAAAATAGATGAGAGAATGAATACATTTGTAATGCTGTCTGTAAAAAGGCTGTAAAAAGATGAGTATCTATGAACTCAGGGCCATAGCTCAATGTGGTGAGAATGGCATACATAGCAGCTAAAAAAAACATTTTAGTGTTTGGAGGACCACATTACATTTCTGGGAAATGAAATAAAAAGTCAACCATGCAAATTAAAAGAGAAAAAACAACTTTATTATTTTTATTTTATTTATTTTTATTTATTTTATTATTAGTTAACAAATGATAAATAAAATAAATAAATAAATAAATAACACATGGTTGTAGTTTGTGCTGCACAGACTCATGCAGATTCTTTTTCTTACATTTGTGGGAACTAGCTATACAAATACAGAGTAGATACGTACTGAAGGATTCTTAGACATGTAAGAGATATATGGGGAGAAATGGATACTACATTTCTGATGATAGCATGGGGGTAAGAGTGAAACTGTAATGTAAGTTTAAATATACTTATGAGTGGTGTCTACAAGGATTTATGATTTGTGTAACTCAATGATTACTTTCCTCTTGGCTTACTCATAGCTTAGTAACATTACAAAGAGAATGTGTAAATCCCTATGCAATCATTCCGGTCCAATCCTTTTATAATCCATGTGCTTTGTGTCATGTCATCATAAGGGTGCTGCATATTACTCAGTATATTTATCTGGGTCTAATTTGTTTCATTGAATCTCATTTCACTGAATTTAATTTCACCCCAAACACATCGCTGAAAACTCAAGTTACTGAAAACTCCTTTTACTGAATCTCATTTCACCGAACTGAACTTAGTATATATGGCACTGTGTAGAGTACTGTAAGGCAAGTAAAAGGCAAATGCCCTTTTCCCTACTGTAGTGCAATCCTGGAATTAGTATATATAGTTAGGGGGTGTGTTGTGGGGGGCACAGCCCTCCACATTGGGGGGTGTGGGGGTAGTAGTCCCCCACCTTGTTTGTTTTATATTATATTTTACCAAAAACCTCAAAACAATACATTTTAAACAATAGGCATGCGTATTTACAACACCAATGTCTAACTCTCTCTGGAAGACAATATGTACTCAAAATAAGTGGGGTCTACCCCCCACCCCCACCCCTAACTATATATACTAACTCCAGGATCACACTACAGTGGGGAAACAAGCATATTCCTTTTACTTGTCTTACAGTACTCTACATAGTACCATATATACTAACTGCAGTGCAGTGAAATGAAATTAAATGAAATGAGTTTTCAGTTATCTGTGTTTTCAGCGATGTGGTTGGGGTAAAATAAAATTCAGTGAAATGAGATTCAACGAAACAAAGTAGACTCATTTATCTATATGCAAACGATAGCCTAGCTGTACTTTTCCTATTTATTAGTAATACAAGGCACTTAACTTACGGGAGACTGGCTTTTAACACTTTATGTCAAATTACTAAGCATCTTTTGACTGCAATTTTAGGGCAATATTAGTATTACTCTTTGGATCCATTTATCATGCAACTGATGAACAAGGGCAAACATTAGTAGCATTCCACTTTCCCTTTTTTTAAATGAATCACTCTTATAAAAAATTTACCTGCCATGGGTTAAAATAGTTTCTGTCTGCACATGTCTTGTTTCTGAAGGGTCCTTCACCAAATGTGCATGTCTGCAAGTTATGCAATGCATGTGCTAAGGAGTACACTGCATTCAACATTGTGTAGGTAAATCTTAAATTCTCAGCTGGATAAATAGTCTGGTCCAATGTTTCTAATTGCTCAGTCCCACTGCAAAATGACACACTAGCAGCATTTTCTTCTATTTTAATGTGTTGACCAGTTTCATTGTCTGTCCATCTACAGTTGAATACAGCCTCCCAGAAAGGCTTCATGTAAATATCTCGTGGGTATCTGGAAGGATGAATGCTGTAAAGAAAGTCCTTAAACCCTGGAATATCTCCACTATGCACTGCAAATCCTGTTGTGCCATGCAGTGTTTTCCAGAGTTCCTTTTTGGAAAGGATGGAATCTGTTATCCAACTTGAAGATGCTATCCAGACTTTTCCTGTTACCTTTTGTGCAGTTATTTCTTTCATAAGTAGAGTTACCTGTGGCCCATAGGCATAAATAATAATTACAACTGCTGATGATTTTTTAATGGTTTCTACAAGGGAGAGAATTTCCTTCCTTTTTAGATCTGTTGGAAGAATCTCATTAAATGCTACACAGACATGGGTCCCAGCAAAGCCTTCCTTTAGCTGCTGACTTGCTTCAACACAAAAGTCATTATCTGCATAAATAATCCCTATCCAGGTCCAACCAAAGAACTTAACAAACTCCACAAGGCCAATAGGCTGAGTGTAACCATTCACTACGGTGCGAAGGAATGATGGGAACTGGCGCTTATCACTAAGTATTGGGAGCCCAGCAGAATGACTGATCTACAGATACAAGAGTTTGTATTATGAGCAGACATAGTATTTCATTGAGTTTTAATACCAAAATCTAACTACAGATGTTGTTACATTTGAAAACCTAGTGAAATAGTTCCAATAGATTTTTTTTTATACATTAACAACATTCTATAACTTAACAATAAATCTTACATAATGCAGACTATTCAATTTGTAAAGAAGTTATATAATGTTCACCTTTCAGAAGCATAAAGGCATTTTTCAAATGACCAGATGGTTAGTCTGTCAAAAGAAATCAGTGGAAATGATTTCCCCATTACCGCACACAACAGTTGAAATTAGTAATTAATTACATACTGTTAGATGCATTCATTCCCCTTAATTTTCCTCCCTTTTACATCCCCAGAGAGTGGGAGAGAGAGAACTTCTACTACTATAATGATGGAGAAAGGTTAAAGTCACTGGTGTGAGGCAAGTGTCCTAGGTCTGGCATGCATATTCCTAAACTCTGCAACATGTTTTGTTTATATAATTACTATTTTTACAATTGTTAATACTGATAAGCATATAACTTATTTTTTGTTTACATTTGATTGACTTAAGGCAATAACTCATCTCAACCTGTTCGCCTTTTTAAATAGCAATACAACAACTCCCTGCCCTTCCTTCTACAGTAATAAAGTTAGAACATGAGAAATTCATAAACCACTACTTAACACATAAGGCTGTATCTATTGCCACTGATAATATCTCATCCAGAGGTATAGCTAGGGTAGAATGAAGGGAGGGAGTGGTGGTGGTCAGCTGCCTCAGGCACAAGGTGCACAGGGGTACTATCAGCAGATACTGAATGGCCTGTAGTGTGGTTCTGGAATTCAGAAATGAGCACTGATACTGAATCTGTGGTCAGGCTGAAGCACTTCAATGCTTTGTGTGGTGTAAGCTGTGGCAAAAGACTTGTTGCAGTTTATAGTGAAAGAGATTTAATTGTGTTTCTTTCTCCCCATTCCTTAGCTTGTGGGAGAGTCAGCCTGGGGAATGTCACAAAGTTCCAGAATAGTTAGCTATGACTCTACCTCAATCTATTGCATGCATAGCAGTAGTGCTAATAAACAGATCAGTTTTAAAAGGTGTAAGTTCTGTACTGCTGAAAACAATCCACCTTGGATCCCTTCTATGTGTAGTCCTTTTACAAGCCTCAGTAACTACAGTCCTAAAGCACTATTCTCTCTTGCTACAAACATTACAGAGAAATATTCCTTAGTGTGTTCCCAGTTATAATCTGATATCTTGCAGTCACCATGATTTTAGTCCCATCTATGGAAATAAAACAGATCTGCCTGACCCTATGCACCTACAGTGAGCTCAAGTCATTCCATTATGTCAACGCAATCTTCTAGATCTATCAAAGGCATTACTGTGACACATGATAATCTTATAAACACTGAAATATTTTTCTGACAAAACAATCACGTTTCTCCAGTTATCTCAGCAGTATGTCAAGCCTGTAAAAGAGAACAAGGCTATATCTACTCACTGTTCAGTTATTGTTAGAGACCAGAGGACTCCTTACTCAGTCTGATTCTATTTTCCATATAGAATATTCAGAATATAAAATTAATACAATACATGATTGATTCCAAATTCACCATAATAATTTCCTCTGAATACTAATCTGGCATCATGGTGCAAAGAGATAAAGTTCTAAGTAGGCTTCTGATAATCTAGGTTCAGATCGGGGGAGGGACCGGAGAGCAGCACTGGGCAGCCAGTGCTGGCTCACTAATCCTAGAGGGAGGGTGGGAGGTTGTCAAGGCTCATTGTACTAGCAGCATTAAAAGGCTGCTGAGCTCTATACTGCTACTTGTAAACTGATTGGTCTGTAGCTAGCTCATGTGAGGAAGTGTGCATGCACGTCCCACAAGCAACAATTGCATAGCTGGAAAGGCTGCCACAGGATGGCAGGGGAGTAGGGCATACTCCCTGGTAGTAATGTAATGCTGAACCAGTGTCCTTGATCTCCTCAGTAGCCCCAGACATAGGTCAGGTTGAGCCCAGGGTAGGCTAAGGTGGGTCTTGTAGACCTGGTGAACAAGAGGAACAGGTGGCAGGTGATGGTCAACTGCAGGAAGAAGGCGCTATTAAAAATGAAATCCACTTAACACTATCAGAACACTATCACATAAATTAGCAATTTAGAAAGTAGACCTATTAAAAAGTATGGAATCAATCCTCAGCAAACAATTTAAACTTAATATTTATGTAAAAAAAGTTACCAAAACCAGCATTCTTAAGAGAGAAAACATTATGTTCTGTTAACCACCTCCTCCCATTCCTTTTATATCCATCCCATCTCAGACCTAATTTATCCTGCCCCTTCTAGATATACTGGGTCTGTTGTATAATATAAGCACATGATTTACTGCAGGACATAAATCAGACCTAACACTACCTGTTACTTAAGGAGATGACAGGGTACAGCTTACCCAGTATGCACTTCTACACACCTCTGTACTGCTCAAAAATACTTCCCAAGTCTAATAGTCCTCCCCTGGTTATTACTGCTGCAGGGCTAGCCTCTACCTGAATACTAAAGAACATATATTTCTTGTCTACCTGGCAACAGCACTTTACTGAGAACATTTAGTCTCAGGAACGACCGACACAGGAAAGCAATGGAACAAGGTCCTAGAGGAGATGAGAAAAAAAAGAAAGGCACACATTCAAATTGCAATTACCTGACCACCTCCGTAATTGGGCATGCAACTATGGTATTAAATGTTGCTCACTCAAGTCACCCAGTTTTTCACTTTATTTGCAGAACAAATTTTAGTATCACTTAACTAATTTTATACATAAATTTCTGTTTGCTGTTTATTTACTTCATTGTCATTGATTTAATGTCAACCAGCTTTTACTTTGCATAATTCATTGTAAAAAAGTTACACATCTATGCTAAAATTTCAGATGCGATATTACATAACTGACAGGTTTATTACAATGTCTTAATTTCATTGCATTTTTTCATTTTAAATTCAGATGCAATATGTACTGTCATGAAGTTTTACATATGTTATTATTTAACTTCTTGTCATTAAGCCTATATTAATTTTTACATTTATTAAATCTGTTTCTGTAGTGATCTTTCCAGCTGGTCATATAGACAAATATAAATAAAAAAATGTTATAGTTGTTTTCACTGACAAATGGATAGTTTATTTTTTGTGGGAGTCACCTGTCTTCAGTCAATATCTTATCTGATCTCCTAAGACCATGGCAAGGATAATAGACAAATCCTTTAGGTACATTCATTCATTATTTTGTTTCCAATACTATTGTATGTTATCCAGAAGTGAAAAGGACGTAGAGCTACAGACTATCTCAGCAAGAAGAAACTAGGTTAATAATACTGGATGGGATACCATCCCATCATATGATTTCTAATTCTCACACACACCAATATTGACATCAATTGTCTGTAAGAAGAATTTAGGGAGTTTGTTTGAGGTTCTCCGGTTCGATCCTCGGCTGGGGTGCCTTTTATGCGGAGTCTGCATGTCCTCCCTGTGGTCGCGTGGGTTTCCTCCGGGTGCTCCGGTTTCCTCCCACATCCCAAAGACATACTGCAGGTGGATTGGACACTCTAAATTGGCCCTAGGTGTGAGTGTGTGCATGTGGGTGCCTTCTGTGGAAGGTTGGGCGCCAGGCTGGCAACTCGACACCGTAAAACTTCACTGCCAATAATGAGCGGACAAGGTGATCCACTGTGGCAACCCCTAACCAGGAAAAAGCTGAAAGAAGAAGAAGAAGAAGGTTAAAAATCCATGTGGGCACATGAAAGGCATTCAGATTATGCAAAGCAGTGCATTAATTCCAACAGCAATATTGTACTGTCCTGTTTTGTTACACACACACACACACACACACACACACACACACACACACACACACACACACACACACACACACACACACACACACACACGCACACACACATGCACACACGCATGCACACACACACACACACACACACACACACACACACACATATATATATATATATATATATATATATATATATATATATATATATATATATATATATATATATATAGCCCCCATTTTCTACATGGAGTCAGGGTGTCAACTGTTACCAATGTCACTTTGCTATCTTCAGCAGCCATGCCTGTCACAGGTGCTCTCTCACACAAATCATACGTCTCTTCATTCGATGCCTTTGTTTCCTTTTTCCTATAAGTACCTTCTGTCTTTGCTACAAAATACATTCTGATTTCCTGGTATATTTGGGAAAGAATGCATTTCTGTTACTGACTTTTTTCGAAAACAAAATTAATAACAAAATTCATATTTTTTTTAAACTTTGTTATCAGAAGGATTGTATTTAATGAAAGGCTACTAGTTAGAATTTCAAGGAAGGTTCTCACAGAGGGGTTCCGAGTGTGAGTGGGTGTACATCAGGGTTCAGCTTTGAGCCCACTGCTGTCTATACTGGTGATGGACTACATTAGCAAACAGATCGGAGGGGACAGATCAACAAAGTTATTGTATGCAGACAATGTGGTATGACAGGCAGGCTCAGAGCAAAACTACAGCAAAGGATAGGGAAATGGAATGCAAAATTGAAGACACATGGGATGAAACTAAATACATACATGTCAGTGGTAATGGCAGCAAATTGAGGAAATCAGAAGAGGCTGAGAATTGAGAAAGAAGGAAAGATAGTGGAACAGGTTAATAGTTTCAAATATCTGGGAAGGGTAGATGAGGAGAAGGATGTTCTGAATGAAGAGGTCAAATCTAGAATCAGAGTGGACTGCATCCAATGGGCATAGAGTGTCAGGTATAATGTATGACAGGAAAATGCCAAAGAAACTGAAAAGTAAGGTGTACAAAACAGTGGTGTGAGACCAGTACTAATGTATGGTACAGAAACCTGGGCAGTAAAGGCAGAGCAGAGAAGGAAGCTACAGGTGATGGAAATGAAGTGCCTTAGATAGGTAGCAGTATGCACATTGAGGGACAGATGAAATGAGGACATAAGAACAGAAGCTAAAGTATTGTAGCTCCAGTTCCAGGAAAGATCAGAGAGAAGAGATTATGGTGGTTCAGGCATGTACAGAAAAACAGAAGACAATCTGGTGAAGATGATTTGGGACAGACAGGAAGAAGGTAAGAGGAAACGAGAGCATCCAGCAAAGAGGTAAATGGGTTGTGTGCGAGAATATCTGCAGCAGTCAGGCATGAGTTTTGAAGGAGGCAGGAGTGTAGCATTGAATCCAGAGAAATGGCAACAATTAACACGGCACCCATACCCAATGTACAAAATGGGAAAAAGGAGGCTGATGATGATGATGATGATGGTTATACAAGCACGCCATTTTTACCAATTTTCATAACATTCACCCTGCATATGTAAAAATATAGTTAAAGGGCATCTGGTGCATACAAATAAACTTAGAGCTTCTAAGGATGCCTTTTAAGATGAAATGGAGCCATTGTACAATGCTTCCATGTCAGATGTTATCTCAAGAGATATTAGACTCCATTTCCGGAAAAATAATGGTGAGAAAGTCAGAAAAATAAAAAATGCTGTTAGATTACTTTTTAGATAAAAATTACATTTTTTTGTGGTGAAAATTTGATAATGGTTTTAACTCTTATTATTTGTATAAAAACTATTAATGATATGAATAATTTGGCAAATATTAATAGCCCAAATTAATTTTAAAAACATCAATGGCAATTCACATGTTTTAATATGAGACATTTGAAGGGATGCCCTTATAAAAAACAGTGACTGAAACCTTATGTCAAGATGCTTTACGGCGAAAAAAATGTTTTCCATGTAATATGGGCAAGTATTTAGATTTAATTTCTAATTCGCCACCTTTTAAATGTGCTACTACCAAGTGGTCACATGTACCTGTTATTGTGAGTTTGTTACTGTAGCATACGCTGTTGCTCGCACTGCATATAATCCTTCTTATTGGACATAGCAAGTCAAACACTAATACAGAAATGCAAATATTTGTATTAAACAGTATGAAAATAGTGCCCTCTAGTGCCATTCTTTTAGTTGTGCTATTTCAAACGTTTTTTCATGGAGCAGATTACAATCAAAAATTAACAGGAACTTCTGGTAATCTTAAAACCTTTTGCTTCATCTGTATTAAATTCCCTTTAAATTCTAAATGTGCTTTGTTATTCAGTTTTACTACACTGTTTCTAAAGTGTTTTAATTTGTTAGTCATTTTAGTTTACTGTAAGAAATTAATTTTTTCCTTTGAAGTATATATGTTTTATACGGACAAATCTGCTCATAGCTGTATACAAGGCTAATGACCACACAGGCTTTTTAAGCTTAGCAATGCATCCTAAATATGTCTGGCAAGTTTTGGTACCCTAGGGGTTTTTTAAAGGGTATATGTTTGCTAGTGTTTGTGCAGTCAAACATTTACAGGTTGCCTCTGTCCATTAGAGTCATAGGTGTCAAACCAGAGGTGAATTTCCAATTACCTGTACACTGATCCAGATTACACTTCTTTTTTATTTACTAACATTTGTTTACCCAAAAAGTCTGACTGGGCACAGGTGCCCTGTTTCAGCAAAGGCCAGGGAAGAAAAGCTCCAAGGTAACAAATTTAACATAATCAGTATATTTACAACAACAAATTATATAATGCAGTTTCAGTGAATACATAGCATAATAATCAGTATAATAAACTTTGTATTGATACTCACAAACATTAATATACAATACTTTTGCTGAGACTTTACAGATAGAATAACAGTGTATAAGATAGGACTAATTTATGAAATACAATAGAGTTACAGTGGATATAAAAAGTGTACACACCCCTGTTAAAAAGCCAGGTTTTTGTGATATAAAAAAATGAGACCAGAATAAATCATTTCAAAACTTTTACTACCTTTAATGTGACCTATGAGCTGTACAATTCAATTGAAAAAGAAACAAATCTATTAGGGGAAAAATATAAAAAAAACAAAAATATACAATAAGCTGGTTGCATAAGTGTGCACACCCTTAAACTAATACTTTGTTGAAACACCTTTTGCTTAAACATGGTCATCCTGTGTTGAATAAAAATTGCAGGTGTATGGTAGTACCTTTGCGATGCTAGTATCATTATTTCATTTTTTATCTTGCATACGTGCTGTGAAAGGCGCAATATTATTATCTATGTGAATGTGATTGTTTTGTATGGTAACCATACTAGGGTTACAGTGTGTGGATTATAATATGAGCTAGTCTACATTTTTGTGGCTGTAATCAAGGACTTTAAAATATGCATTTTTTTTTAAGTTTTCATAATGTTATGTGCCAGTTTAAAACAATACTGAAAAAAATGTTAATCTGTAACTGTTCCTTGCCAACAGGTGTATGTCTAGATATGCTGCATGTAAGTGGTTCCTAACCCACCTTGATGGGACTGTGCATATCCACAAGTCAAGCTCCACTCAAGTAACCCACACGTGTGACCTAAGCCTGGTCTGTGATATCAATAGGACTTATTGGAGGGATATATTTGGGATAGACTCCCTCTCCACGTCAATCAGAGTACATCATTATTCCTTTTTAAGAGCAATCTAGATACCTGGATGGAAAACAGAAAATGTACCCCTGGCATTCCACCTGTGTCCCTGCTGGACAGGACCATCAGGTGCTAACTTATCAGAACATGGGTTAAATTCTTGGCTGGGCTTGTAAAGGCCTCAGGGCCAGTAGCCTAGTAACTTCGTATGATCTGAAGTAAATTTGGTAATTATGCAAAAGTACTGTAAATCTGTTAAAAGGCTTCTAGTCAAGACATATTTGAGACTCTAAATAATGGGGACTTAGCCTTTGGACTAACTAAAGGAGCTGAGTAATTCTTGTCCTGGTTTTGGGTTAATGACTGGTGTTTAGAGTTTGGAAGTGTATGTTGGTCATGAGTATCTTAGATTGTTTTTGAGTGGCAGCAATACATGTAATGGTCTGCTTTTCAAATGAGATATGGTATAGATGGAAGCTGAGCTTCTGATGGTATGGGATTTCAATGCTCACTGGATTAGTGTTGTGCACTGAGCAGGCACTTGCAATATGGAAAAATTTGTTAATGTCTGTTTTTTTCCTCTGTTGTATAGTGGGTTAGTGCCACTTGATATATTGTCATGTCTTGGATGAATATGATTTTGAACAATATGGTCCATTCTTGAAACTGAGATAATTTAATTGAGATGTCCAAAAGTTATAAGATATTAACTGGCTGCCAAGTGGGATATCCATTTGAAACGATAGAAGAGATTTTGCTGTTTTCTCATACTTAGAATACCTAAATATGGCATTTTTAATTGAAGAATGTTTCTCAATTGATAGTACAATTTGGTGTAGCTTTATGGAAGGAGTTGCTTGGTGTATTTCAATATGACTAATGCTGACCTTTCTGGTTCACTATACAGTAGAAATGAAAATTTGTGAAAAGTGGGCATCTGGGGTCTCTGCCGTAATTGAATAAGGTTGCCTGGGGATTAGAGAATATTTTCTATGGAACTCGAATTAAAAAATGATTAAGAGTACATGAGGTAATCATTAGAAGTTACACTTAAGTTTGATATTATATGCCTGGTATAGCAACAAATTAAAAGCCTTTGAACAACTCATGATCTATGGCAAAGTATGTTGAAATGTTTTTGTATTCTAGGTCTGTCTTTACTGTGATTTTGGAGCTTTTCTAACACCTTAAGGGAAGTGTGGTGTTTTAAATAATGTCTTTATTCATGGCAATTTGGATATAGAAGTGACAGGGAAGATGAAAGAGGAACTCAACACCTGAGAAGGATAGGTAAGACATGATAATTGTATCTAGACAGGAATAGGATAGTTGTTATAGCTGTGGCATTTCAATTAAATTTCGGTTTACACTGTCTCAATTTTTGAAACTTTTGGATTTATGTTTAATAGTACATCTATGCTTTTCATGTATCCAAGATAAATAGTAAAGACTGTGTCTATATCACATCATCAAATGACCTATTTAGCGAATACCTCTTCATCAAACTTTATTTGTTGAAAGTGCTATCCATCAAATGATCATTTTAGCAATTTTTTTCACAGGAAAAAAAAAAGATGTTGGCCATCACTGGGAATTTGCCCTTTTCCCCACTGTAGTGTGATCTTGGAGTTGGTATATTTAATTAGAGGTATGTGGGGGTGTAGCCCCTACCCCACCTGAGTGAGTTTTAAATATTGTGATTTTTGTAACGATCGGTAGTTGGCCTAGAGGTTATTTTTCCAGGGAAAAATTTAGCTTAAAATGTCATTTGATGGAGTGAGCTTTCGACAAATAAAGTTTGATGAAGAGGTATTCGCTGAATAGGTCATTCAACAATGTGATATAGACCAAGAGAATTTTGGTTTATACATGATGATGATACTCGACTGTTTTAAAGATAAACGTCTGTGTAATCATTATTTGGCACAAACAAAAAAAATATTTTATATCAAACATTGTTTGTTACAATCTATTTGTACATCAGGTTTTAACATGAAAGTATGGTATTTCAGTGTGCCAGACCCTTTCATTGTTTCAGTGTTTTAAGACTTGACTGCATAGGCATGTGATTACGATGTTCGATTATGTGTGTGCTGTCGGAACAAAATTACTTGAAACCTCTGTAAAGCAATGTATTATATTACGTTGCCTTCATTATTCTGCTGTCTGAAAACATTTGTTAGTAGTTTTGTTGCAGCAGCAAATACTGGAAAGAAGTCATCAATCAAATTCCTTTCTATATTTCTTATTTACTGAGAAAAAGGATCCAATTTAAACATACATTTAAGGATGTACCTAATTATACCCATAAAAGTAAGGTGTATTGGTATTTTTCTATCATTTTTAGAAAAATATTTCCAAGTCATCTCTCTTTAAGAATGAAACTATGCATATTTTCCCTTTCTATTATGTGATATATAAGTGTTATTTTGTGCTTGTATAGTGATAAATCCAGTTTAATCGAAAACAAAGAGACCACAATTTTAATTTAACCTAACTTCAAACTGTAATTCTATTCAATAAAATGGGCAAGATTCATTGCTATTTTTTAATCTGGCCATTTTCTATAACAATAATTTGTGCGATCCTTATTCAGTTTCAAAGGTGGAAGAGTTGCAAAATATGTCCAAGATAGTGGTATTTCTAGTATTTTTTTGTAAATATTAAATATATAATAGAGAATGTATATATATATATATATATATATATATATATATATATATATATATATATATACACACACACAGTATATTCATGGCTCTAATCGGAGATAACACAATTATACCAGAAATATACAAATTGACTCCTGATTTATGTTCTTTTTTATTTACACTCAAAAATTCAGGTGAAGTAATCTTTATAATATATCACCATCATCAGGTAGTTATTCAGGACTATTTAAGTATCAATTTATTTTTCATTTTATAAATATTATAGTTTAAATTAGTAACAGGACTGAAGAGTTAACATTTCTATATTATTTGACTCATTTTAATATTTAGAAATTCTTAGATATAGTTTTATTGTCTCCAATATAGCCTATGTATACCTTGAATGTGTCATGAGATTAATCTTCTGAAATGTGATAGCTATTTTGAAGGTGCAACCAAATATACATCATATAAGTGGTGGCATATCATCTTTGAGGAACACATTTTTACAATGATATTTTCCAGAATATATGTACATTAAAGTGGAATAATTCACCACATCCTTTTATTATGTTTATGCTGCGGTGGTGCAGTGGTAGCATTGTTGCCTCACAGCAAGAGGTTCTCCCATTCGATTCTCGGCTGGAGCGCCTTCTGTGTGAAGTCTGCATGTCCTCCCCGCGGTCGAGTGGCATTTGAAACACATGCGTAGAATGGGCGTGCCTTCATTGAAGGTTGGGCATCGAGCTGGCACCTCGGCACCCGTAAAAAAATATCTACTGCCAATCAGAAGAGGCTGAGAATTGAGAAAGAAGGAAAGATAGTGGAACAGGTTAATAGTTTCAAATATCTGGGAGGGGTAGATGAGGAGAAGGATGTTCTGAATGAAGAGGTCAAATCTAGAATCAGAGTGGACTGCATCCAATGGGCATAGAGTGTCAGGTATAATGTATGACAGGAAAATGCCAAAGAAACTGAAAAGTAAGGTGTACAAAACAGTGGTGTGAGACCAGTACTAATGTATGGTACAGAAACCTGGGCACTAAAGGCAGAGCAGAGAAGGAAGCTACAGGTGATGGAAATGAAGTGCCTTAGATAGGTAGCAGTATGCACATTGAGGGACAGATGAAATGAGGACATAAGAACAGAAGCTAAAGTACTGTATCTCCAGTTCCTGGAAAGATGAGAGAGAAGAGATTATGGTGGTTCAGGCATGTACAGAAAAACAGAAGACAATCTGGTGAAGATGATTTGGGACAGACAGGAAGAAGGTAAGAGGAAATGAGAGCATCCAGCAAAGAGGTAAATGGGTGGTGTGCAACAGTCAGGCATGAGTTTTGAAGGAGGCAGGAGTGTAGCATTGAATCGAGAGAAATGGCAACAATTAACACGGCACCCATACCCAATGTACAAAATGGGAACAAGGAGGCTGATGATGATGATGATGGTTATACAAGCAAGCCATTTTTACCAATTTTCATAACATTCACCCTGCATATGTAAAAATATAGTTAAAGGCCATCTGGTGCATGCAAATAAACTTAGAGCTTCTAAGGATACCTTTTAAGATGAAATTGAGCCATTGTACAATGCTTCCATGTCAGATGTTATCTCAAGAGATATTAGACTCCATTTCTGGAAAAATAATGGTGAGAAAGTCAGAAAAATAAAAAATGATGTTAGATTACTTTTTAGATAAAAATTAAATTTTTTTGTGGTGAAAATTTGATAATGGTTTTAACTCTTATTATTTGTATAAAAACTATTAATGATATGAATAATTTGGCAAATATTAATAGCCCAAATTAATTTTAAAAACATCAATGGCAATTCACATGTTTTAATATGAGACATTTGAAGGGATGTCCTTATAAAAAACAGTGACTGAAATCTTATGTCAAGATGCTTTACCGCGAAAAAAATGTTTTCCATGTAATATGGGCAAGTATTTAGATTTAATTTCTAATTCGCCACCTTTTAAATGTGCTACTACCAAGTGGTCACATGTACCTGTTATTGTGAGTTTGTTATTGTAGCATACGCTGTTGCTCGCACTGCATATAATCCTTCTTATTGGACATAGCAAGTCAAACACTAATACAGAAATGCAAATATTTGTATTAAACAGTATGAAAATAGTGCCCTCTAGTGCCATTCTTTTAGTTGTGCTATTTCAAAAGTTTTTTCATGGAGCAGATTACAATCAAAAATTAACAGGAACTTCTGGTAATCTTAAAACCTTTTGCTTCATCTGTATTAAATTCCCTTTAAATTCTAAATGTGCTTTGTTATTCAGTTTTACTACACATGATGTTTCTAAAGTGTTTTAATTTGTTAGTCATTTTAGTTTACTGTAAGAAATTCATTTTTTCCTTTGAAGTATATATGTTTTATACAGACAAATCTGCTCATAGCTGTATACAAGGCTAATGACCACACAGGCTTTTTAAGCTTAGCAATGCATCCTAAATATGTCTGGCAAGTTTTGGTACCCTAGGGTTTTTTAAAGGGTATATGTTTGCTAGTGTTTGTGCAGTCAAACATTTGCAGGTTGCCTCTGTCCATTAGAGTCATAGGTGTCAAACCAGAGGTGAATTTCCAATTACCTGTACACTGATCCAGATTACACTTCTTTTTTATTTACTAACATTTGTTTACCCAAAAAGTCTGACTGGGCACAGGTGCCCTGTTTCAGCAAAGGCCAGGGAAGAAAAGCTCCAAGGTAACAAATTTAACATAATCAGTATATTTACAACAACAAATTATATAATGCAGTTTCAGTGAATACATAGCATAATAATCAGTATAATAAACTTTGTATTGATACTCACAAACATTAATATACAATACTTTTGCTGAGACTTTACAGATAGAATAACAGTGTATAAGATAGGACTAATTTATGAAATACAATAGAGTTACAGTGGATATAAAAAGTGTACACACCCCTGTTAAAAAGCCAGGTTTTTGTGATATAAAAAAATGAGACCAGAATAAATCATTTCAAAACTTTTCCTACCTTTAATGTGACCTATGAGCTGTACAATTCAATTGAAAAACAAACAAATCTATTATTAGCTTAAAATGTCATTTGATGGAGTGAGCTTTCGACAAATAAAGTTTGATGAAGAGGTATTCGCTGAATAGGTCATTCAACGATGTGATATAGACCAAGAGAATTTTGGTTTATACATGATGATGATACTCGACTGTTTTAAAGATAAAAGTCTGTGTAATCATTATTTGGCACAAACAAAAAAAATATTTTATATCAAACATTGTTTGTTACAATCTATTTGTACATCAGGTTTTAACATGAAAGTATGGTATTTCAGTGTACCAGACCCTTTCATTGTTTCACTGTTTTAAGACTTGACTGCATAGGCATGTGATTACGATGTTCGATTATGTGTGTGCTGTCGGAACAAAATTACTTGAAACCTCTGTAAAGCAATGTATTATATTACGTTGCCTTCATTATTCTGCTGTCTGAAAACATTTGTTAGTAGTTTTGTTGCAGCAGCAAATACTGGAAAGAAGTCATCAATCAAATTCCTTTCTATATTTCTTATTTACTGAGATAAAGGATCCAATTTTAACATACATTTAAGGATGTACCTAATTATACCCATAAAAGTAAGGTGTATTGGTATTTTTCTATCATTTTTAGAAAAATATTTCCAAGTCATCTCTCTTTAAGAATGAAACTATGCATATTTTCCCTTTCTATTATGTGATATATAAGTGTTATTTTGTGCTTGTATAGTGATAAATCCAGTTTAATCGAAAACAAAGAGACCACAATTTTAATTTAACCTAACTTCAAACTGTAATTCTATTCAATAAAATGGGCAAGATTCATTGCTATTTTTTAATCTGGCCATTTTCTATAACAATAATTTGTGCGATCCTTATTCAGTTTCAAAGGTGGAAGAGTTGCAAAATATGTCCAAGATAGTGGTATTTCTAGTATTTTTTTGTAAATATTAAATATATAATAGAGAATTTATATATATATATATATATATATATATATATACACATACACACACACAGTATATTCATGGCTCTAATCGGAGATAACACAATTATACCAGAAATATACAAATTGACACCTGATTTATGTTCTTTTTTATTTACACTCAAAAATTCAGGTGAAGTAATCTTTATAATATATCACCATCATCAGGTAGTTATTCAGGACTATTTAAGTATCAATTTATTTTTCATTTTATAAATATTATAGTTTAAATTAGTAACAGGACTGAAGAGTTAACATTTCTATATTATTTGACTCATTTTAATATTTAGAAATTCTTAGATATAGTTTTATTGCCTCCAATATAGCCTATATATACCTTGAATGTGTCATGAGATTAATCTTCTCAAATGTGATAGCTATTTTGAAGGTGCAACCAAATATACATCATATAAGTGGTGGCATATCATCTTTGAGGAACACATTTTTACAATGATATTTTCCAGAATATATGTACATTAAAGTGGAATAATTCACCACATCCTTTTATTATGTTTATGCTGCGGTGGTGCAGTGGTAGCATTGTTGCCTCACAGCAAGAGGTTCTCACATTCGATTCTCGGCTGGAGCGCCTTCTGTGTGAAGTCTGCATGTCCTCCCCGTGGTCGAGTGGCGTTTGAAAGACATGCGTAGAATGGGCGTGCCTTCGTTGAAGGTTGGGCATCGAGCTGGCACCTCGGCACCCGTAAAAAAATATCTACTGCCAATCATTAGCAGGCCGGAGTTCTGCTGTGGCAACCCCTAACTGGGAAAAGCTGAAAGATGAACAACATGCTATGGAAGTTGTTAAACTGTTTTTTTTTTTTTAATATTAAGCCTGCCATTAAGGAGGAATTTTTAGTATTGAAGAAAATATGATGCCTGGAAGCATGCAGTGTCTGCACTAGAGGTAAGTTACATTTGGAGAAGGAAAGAAATATATTCTGTAATGTTTTTTATCCAAATTCGTCAATATGATTATTTCAAATCTATGCAAATAACTTGTCCTTTTTGTATTTTACCACCTTTAAATTCTAGAAATTGTGAAATTGCAAATAATATTCATTACAGTCTCTCAATTTAACAAAAATAAGAAATGCATGAGGAAACATCAAATTTGTCTTTGTTTTCAGCTTAAATAATAATGTATTGTGATCCAGTACATGATATTAAAGCTTCTTGAAAGAAACCCAACTGGAAGATAATGTATAAACATAAATAGTTTTGTTTGAGTCCCAAAAATTGTAACAGTAATGCATCAAAAATAATGATTTAATATCTCTTAAACTGCATATTTCACATTCAAATGTATTCCATTGTTTGACTTTAGTCTTAGCAGATAACTTTTGTAGTCTTAATTACATTTTTAAATATGGTTATAATGAAACAAATTCTCCTGTCAGTATCATCTCACACTTTATATTGCTGTAGTAAAGTTTCTACTTTGATTTCAAAAACCTGACACAGTACATGCTAGCTAATGTATATGCTGTGTTTAATATTCAGTAATAATCCGTTATTGTCACTATACTGGAATGAAAATGGGGCATTTATGAATCATTTTTCATAAAATTCCCACTCCTCTTTATATTTAAAGAGGAATATTAGAATTTTTTAAGTGTTCATATAATAAAGTCAATAGTCAGTATGTCTAAACATTCAATTAATCAAAGTGCATTTAAATTAAATAATCCTAATCCTTGTAATATATATCCCATTGGCTTTACACTGCACTTACATTCAGCCATCAGTTGTCCATATAGTGGCAAATAGGAGCAGTCATCATGGCAGGGTTTGTGTTTGCAACCATAGCACAGTAAGTCTGATATTCAGAGTGATATTTTTTAATTTGATATATTATAGAACGTCTTCAGTCTTGTGGAAGTATGCATACATGTGCCAGTCTGGAGGTATGTATGCCTACGTAACTTTACATATATGCATGCCTATACTGTGAGAGAATTCTCAACATAACCATTTTGAATAGAGTATACCATGCAGAAGCTATGTCCTGCAGTACATGGTTTGTTTCAATCAGCCTTCATTTACCTACTGCTTCACCATGAGCAATTCACATAACCAGAGTGCTTTGGGATAACTGGGAATTTGGGCTACACTCCTCACTGATCTCTTGGACTGCATGCCCAGTAACTACTTACCGTAATTCCTCTATCAAAATACTGGCTGCTCAGAAGGTAGACATTTTGCAAATTTAGTTGTATGTTTGTAGAATAGTTGTATATTCAAGATTCTACACATATGCCATATTTACAGCTATGGCTTATAAAATACAGAAGACTGCAGAGAACCGTTTCAAAAAGAATTAGTGTGATGTTGAAAACCTAGTAGTTGGAAAAATAGGATAATTCATACTAGGTTACCATTAGCTGTTTATTATTGCATAGCAGCTTAGCTAAAGTATGAAGGGGTGACTTCCTAATTTACAGATTTTTCTTTATGTGTTGTACATTATGAGAACAGACTTGATATGAAGACTTACCTGATTGATTTCAGGTGCAAAATTAGGCAAAATGTACTGTCTTAATAAGGCAGAAAATGTGTCTGTTTTTGACCGTTCCATTAGGAAGTTTAAGACAGCACCCTACCTTCAACTTGCTGTGTAATGTAGTTTTGTTGAGAAACTTGCTTATGCTAGGTATTAGTCCATGTGGTTTACTACTAAACTTAAGTAGCTTCATCAAGCCAAGGAAGATGCCTATAGAAGTGGGGATAGAACACTTTTTAGACAGGCAAGGAACCCACTGACAAAAGCAATCAAAGTGGCTAAAAAGAACTATTCTGAAAAGCTGAAAAAAAAAAAACGTTTTTAGCCAATGATCCTGCATCACTATGGAAAGGTCTACAAACTACAGGAAACCAGCCACCAACACTGCAGCTAATTATTAACTTGCTGATGACTTGAATGCTTTCTACTGCAGGTTTGATAAGCCTGAGGCTACAAAGGACACTGTAGCCAGCTCTGTCAGTGTTTAGACTTATATGACTGTCTCTTTCACACGTTTTCACATTCAACCTGCACTAATTATCTCTGAAGAGGATGTGTGTCATGTTTTTTTTAAAAGATAGAAAACTAAGAAAGCAGCTGGTCCAGATGAGGTTTCACCCTCCTGTTTAAAAACCTGTGCTGATCAACTGGCTCCTATTTTTACTTGGATTTTTAATAAATCATTAGAGTTTTGTAAGTTCCCTTATGTTTCAGACAAGCCACAATCATTCCAGTGCCTAAAGAAATCCAATATAACAGGACTGAATGACTACAGACCTGTTGCTTTGACATCAGTGGTCATGAAGACTTTTTAGAGGCTTGTGTTAGCTCACTTGAAGGATATTACAGCTCCCTCATTGCAGCCCCTTCAGTTTGCTTATTCAGATACTGTATATGGCTGGTGGATAATGCAGTTAATATGGGCCTGCACTATATCTTGCAAGATCTTGACAACCTAGGCTCATATGCAAGGATTATGTTTGTGGACTTCAGCTCTACATTTAATACAGAAATTCTGGAACTTCATTTGAAACTCTTCCTGCTTTCCATTCCTATTTTCACCTGTCAATGGATCACCAATTTTCTAACCAATAGGAAACAGCAGGTGAAACTGGGTAAATTTACATTTAGCTATTGCATGATCAATACAAGTGCTCCCAGGGATGTGGGCTCTCCCCACCGCTACTCTCCATCTACACTAATGAATGCACCTCTAAGGAACCCTCTGTTAAACTTATTAAATATGCAGATGATATGACTATCATCAGGCTCATCAGAAACAGTGATGAGTCTGCATACAGATGGGAGGTGGAGCAGCTGGCCCTTTGGTATAGTCAGAATAATCAGGAGCTGAAAGACACTCTTAAAACTGTGGAGATGATAGGGGACTTTGGTACTATAATATTATCCCCACTCTTTATATTTAATATTGCTGTGTCAGTTGTGGAATCCTTCAAGTTTTTGGGGTCTATAATCTTCCAGGAGGGGAGCCAACTTAAGGTCCATCATAAAAAAAGGCACAACAGTGAATGTACTTTCTGTGACAGCTGAGGAAGTTTACCCTCCCGCAGGATCTGCTGATTCAGTTCTATACAGCAGTCATTGAGTTTGTTCTCAGCTCATCCATAACAGTGTGGTTTGGATCTCTGTCTAATCATGCCAAAAATAGGTTACATCAAATAGTCAGGTCTGCTGAAAATATAATTGGTGCTAGTTTGCCCTCCTTAAAGGACCTGTACTATTCCAGAGTCATGAAAAGGGCAGAGAAAGTCATCACTGACCCTTCACATCCAGGCCACCATCTTTTTGAACTATGAATATGCTCCAAAACAAGGAGGTATAAGAAAAGTTTATTTTCCAGAGGCCATTAAGTTCATAAATGGTTAAGTCAGCTTATTAGGCTGGATATTCTTTTTCCCAAGCCCCCAAGAATTCTGCAGTATTGTTTACATATTGTTAATACTTGTTTCTTTCCGAGTTTATTTCAGTATTTCTTCCACTGGGTTGCACGTTGCAGCTTGTATGTATATGTATATGTATATCATCATCATCATCATCTTCTTTCAGCTGTTCCCATTAGGGGTTGCCACAGCAGATCACCTGTTTCCATTTCTTCCTGTCCTTTGCATCTTGCTCTGTCACACCATCCACCTGCATGTCCTCTCTTACCACATCCATAAACCTTATCTTAGGCCTTCCTCTTTTCCTCTTACCTGGTAGCTTCATCCTTAACATCTTTTTCCCAATATACCTAGCATCCCTCCTCAGCACATGAACAAACCAATGTAATCTTGCCTCTCTGGCTTTGTCTCCAAACCTTCCAACCTGAGCTGACCCTCTAATATACTTATTCCTAATCCTGTCCACCCTCGTCACACCCAGTTCAAATCTTAACATCTTTAACTCTGCCACATCCAGCTAAAACTCCTGCCTTTTTGTCAATGCCACTGTCTCCAACCCATATAACATAGCTGGTATCACTACCCTCTTGTAGTCCTTCCCTTTCACTCTTACAGGTACTCGTCTATCACAAATCAATACTGACACTCTTCTCCACCCACTCCATCCTGCCTGTACTCTCTTCTTTACCTCTCTTCCACACTCACCGTTACTCTGAACTATTGACCCCAAGTATTTAAACTCATCCACTTTCGCCACCTCTACTCCTTGCATCCTCACCATTCTTCTATCCTCTCTCTCGTTCACACACATATATTCTGTCTTAGTCCTGCTGACCTTCATTCCTCTTCTCTCTAGAGCATATCTCCATCTCTCCAGGGTCTCTTCCACCTGTTCCCTACTCTCACTACAGATCATAATGTCATCTACAAACATCATAGTCCAAGGGGACTCCTGTCTGATCTCGTCTGTCAACCTGTCCTTCACCATTGCAAATAAGAAAGGGCTTAGAGCTGATCCTTGATGTAACCCCACCTCCACCTTAAACACATCCATCACTCCCACCACAGACCTCACCGCTGTCACACTACCCTCGTACATATCCTGCATCACTCTTACATACTTCTCTGACACTCCTGACTTCCTCATACAATACCACAACTCCTCTCTAGACACCCTGTCATATGCTTTCTCTAAGTCTACAAAAACACAATGCAACTCCTTCTGACATTCTCTGTACTTCTCCATCAACACTCTCAGAGCAAACATCACATCTGTAGTGATCTTTCCCAGCATGAAACCATACTGCTGTTCACTAATCATCACATCCCTTCTTTACCTAGCTTCCACTACTCTTTCCCATAACTTCATGCTGTGACTGATCAATTTAATCCCTCTGTAGTTACTACAGCTCTGCACATCACTCTTATTCTTAAAAATCGGTACCAAAACACTTTTTCTCCATTCCTCAGGCATCCTCTCACTTTCTAAGATTTCATTAAACAATCTGGTTAAAAATTCCACTGCCATTTCACCTAAACACCTCCATGCTTCCACAGGTATGTCATCTGGGCCAACAGCCTTTCCATTCTTCATCCTCTTCATAACTATCCTTACTTCCTCCTTGCTAATCTGTTTCACTTCCTGATTCACTATCCCCACATCATCCAACCTTCTCTCCCTCTCATTCTCTTCATTCATCAACCCCTCAAAGTACTCTTTCCATCTCCTCAACACACTCTCCTCGCTTGTGAGTATGTTTGTATATGTATATGTATATGTATGTGTATATGTATATGTATGTGTACATGTATATTTACATTTTTATTTTTTGTCTTGTTCTTAATAGTTGCATGTATGTCATTTGTCTTGTTTTTATTCGTTGTATGTATCTCGTTTATGTAATTCATACTTGGAGAGTCATTGAAACAGGAGTCAGATTCCTTGTATGTGTACATACTTGGCCAATAAACATGTTTCTGATTCTGCTTCTGGTATATGCTTAATTAGAAAGCTACTTTGCAGTTACTTTGATTATTCTAATGGGAAGGTAGTTATGCTTTAGTAAACTAAGTCATTCTTCATTTTTTGATGATAATGGCCATACATAATTTATTAGTAATTATTTTAATGTAAGCTAGAGTAAATGGGGATAATTTGGTGGAACGAATGGGTAAGCTTGTAAATCAGTATGAAGAAGTAAGGGTCCTTTAGAGAATGAAGAAGTATGGCTCATTTAGGAACTACTGCACACATACCACAGGTCTAGTAACATATATTTACTATTTACATGTTGAGATGGGGATAAGGTAATTTTATAGTGAGTTTTTGCAAGGGAGTAAATGAGAGGGCCGACTTACAGCAGCTTTGCATTATTTAAAGCAAATATATATATTTTACAGGCTGGTCATCAAGAGATTTAGCTCAATGTTCTTTGAGAGTTTTGCCAAAACTTTTTTGGATTCCATATAACATGCATTTTGGTTTTACACCATAGAACAATGTCAGCTTGACTTTTTTATCAATTGGTTTCAAAAGTGCATTCTCTAGCTTACACCAAAACAAAAGATCAGTGGCAAAGGGCAATGCATTGAAACTTACAGGGCAAAGTACAACACTGGAAAACAGGCAGTCAAAACAGAAACCTTAGGGATCCCAGAATTTACAAGATGAGAGAAGAGGATTTTTTTAATTTTTTTTCTGTAGTTTCTGTTGGTAATGAAGGTTATTAAGTCACTTAATAGGATATTCAGAAAGTCTGCTGAGCTGCTGAAAAGCAAGAATGCAGTGGCAATTTTCACATCAGTGACGGTAATTCCTACATCATTATGTTGGGTAAGCCTGTGGCTTTTAGGTTGGACTTCATGTCCGTTATTATGTTCTTCAAGCCACTTTACCTTCCAACACCGGGATTTTGTCGTCAGGAATAAAATTTGCTACTGAGGCAAGATTCTGGTAATTGTAATAATTCAGATGATGAAAGAGGATGGGTAATGCATGTATGCAAAGCAGAAATAGGATGGGTGATGCATGTATGCAAAGCAGAAATAGGATGAATGATGCATGTATGCAAAGCAGAAATAGGATGTGTGATGCATGTATGCAAAGCAGAAATAGGATGCGTGATGCAGGTATGCAAAGCAGAAATACTCTACTCTACTCATCGCTCATCAGACCCATCATAGAGTACAATGCCCCATTTGAGATGTACCTTACAAGATACTTGCAACTGCTGTAAAGACCACAGAAGTACTTCACCAAGAGAATCACTAGCCGCAAACAGATGTCCTATGCAGCCCGACTGAAGAAACTCCAGCTGTACTTGGTTGCATACCACCAACTCAGAGGTGATCTCTGCCTGACATACAAGGCCATGTCCAACCCAGAATTGATGGCCATGCTCCACCTAAAAAAAAACCTTATCCCCTCAAGCCACACGCTCTAGGGATCTAAACCTCACCAAAATAATAAATAGGACGTGCTGGAGGGATAGATTCCTGTTCCAGAGACTTCCCATGCTTTGGAACAAGATTCCAGTCTACATTAGCCAGAGCTCCTTGCTAACACTCTTCAAGAAAAACCTTGATGAGTAGATGGGAAACAGAAAGTTTACCCCAGGGATCAGTTCAGTGGCTCTGCTGGACAGAGGCACAGGGAACTTAATCTAAGGGGGTGGCGAAAGCCAACATATTCTGGCTAGGCTTATAATTGCCTTCAGGCAAATAGCCTAGTACCTACCTATGAACCTATAAACCTATAAATAGGTTTTGGCATATTAAGAGTATTATAGCCAGCAGTCTCTTACATCTGTGCTCATCTGTGATAGATGTCTTTGTTTTAGTACAGGCATAATAGTCCCACACCCCACCACCCTGCCAATTACCATTTTCCTGATGTGTTGATTCTGAAATTTATTTAAGCATTTATTTTTGATGTTGTTGAATGCAGGTTTTGGCTTCAGCCATGAATCAGTCTGGCAGACTTGAAGCTTGTATCTGTAAATACAAGTAGACTTCTTATTCTATTGCGTGGCTACCAGACATTTACTAAGACAAAGCTGGTGCCAATGACATTTACTGCGTGGTCCTGTAGGAGAGGATGTTTGGCATGTGAAAAGGTTCAGGATGTAAGTGAACACATCCTGAATCTGATAAAATAAGTCATCATGAGTTTTTTATGGAACCTTCCATGACTAATGGTGCTTATTAGTTTTATATGTTTAGGTTTTGGTTAGGTCTTCTGGTGCCCTGAGAAATCTCCCAATCTAGCAACCCTCCCCCCATCATTAACTGAAAATCTCCTTAATCTGCTACAAGTTATACCCCAAATGAAGAGCTGAAGCACTTCAGTCCTGACTGCAAAAATGCAATTAACATTCTGGTACTGTACCACCATATGATCTGCATTTACTGATTGCACCCACCTAAACCTTGCTCCTGGGCAGTTGTCCCCTTCACCAATCCTAGCTAAACCTCTGAGTTTAGATCTGTGCAGTGCAGATAGTTAAGTACGGCTTGAATTATTTTGAATCACTTTACTTCATGCAATACTGTTGCATTTCTTAGCTTTTCTTGGGGTCTATATCAGAACATCGAATAATTAAAATCACAAATGCTCTAAAGGGTGAAAATACTGGACATCAAAGTGCTTTTTTTGAGATCGCAGTACAGTGAAGATCAGAATATTTGCCCTTTCCTCACTGTAGTGTGATCTCAGAGTTGGAATATATATTTAGAGGGGGGGGTATGGGGGGTGCAGCCCCCACAATAATGAGTTCAAGATTCAGCATTTTTGCTCTTTAGAGCATTCACAATTGTAATCATTCGATGTTCTGATATAGACCCTTTTATTGGGGAAGTGGCATTGTATTCTCCCAACTGACCATCTGCTTCTCCCAGGAACTCTCCCTATCCACGTGATCTTAACTTTAGTCTTCCTCAGAGTAAGTTTGGCCCATATTTGGAGCTAGTAAGGGGAATGGGACACCCCAATGAGTGTCATACTACTGCAGATGAGTTTCTACTATTTCTTTTCCATCCCCTGCACTGCCCATTAAAGCACTGCAGGTGTGATGCAAAAGACATGAGCAACACCCCTCCCCCTCACTTCCACAAAAGAACTACTGTTGGCAGGATACCCCATTCAGTCCAGGCAAAATGTGACCATCTCCCTGACCTTCAGTATGGATATCAATGACATGAATGTGTCCCATGGAGTGCACTACAACCCTCAGATGGAAATCCCATTCTGCCTGCCTGTGCAGCCAAGTGCCTAATGACTTTTAGGGTCACGTTATATTTCAGATGTTAGTTTTTCCCTTAAATTGCTAAGGAAATTGTAGATATTAGACATTACAAAATATGTATGAAACTTGACAAAGCTGGTAGGATATTCAGCTGTTTAACTTTATTTGTTTTTAGTAGTTAAGATATTTTCGAGTGGGGGATAGGTAAATGTTTATAGAGTCAATCTTATAAGATATTGTCTGAGGATGTGGAGATAACTATGAGGAAGACAGCATATAGCAGCAGTAAATTTACTTGAGGAAGGAAATAATGTCAGAAAACGATCTGCATAAAACAGGCACCACAGCTGTGTGTCTGATATTTGACAGAAATGCACTCCATCTAGCCATAATGCAATGGAATTGGTCTTACCACATTTGAAGGAACACAACTGATATTCAATCATGTTTTTAGGTGTATAATACATTACATACATAATGCATGTGCAATTGTATGTTCTTACCTGTGGAAATTCATAAATGCCCAACAGTCTAGCAACTGGCAGAGTTGTTGATGAAAATGATTCTCCAATTATGGCCGACAGCTTTCTGTTTTTTCCACAGCTATAGTTGGGAATTACTATTGCTCCTTCTGACAGCAAACGTAAAGCACATTCAACAGCAAGAGCTTCAGAGTAGCAGGAATCCAGAATCTTGAATCCAAGTGTGACATTTGGCAGTAGAGAATTATCGATATTTATTTCCTCAGTGGCATAAACAATGGTCAGTATTTCCTGATATGGAATTGTATCTAGCCTAACAGTGCAAAACAGTATAAGAACATTAATATGGACAATACATTAGCAATGTTTGGGGTTTTAAATTAAAACACTCATTTAAAGATTTTATCCAGCTGATTTACATTTGCCCACTTTTTGCTCAAAAGTGTGATTGTCAGAACTAAAGACCTTTAAATAAGAAACAGTTACCCCTTATGACATTACACATTTATTCAAGTTAATGGTATAAGTGAAGTAATAGACAAAAATCTCAGCATCGATGTTATTGTATTGAATTAGTAGTAGAGACACTGGATTACATTTCACTGTGAGTAAAAAAAGGAAATATAATATTAGCAGTCCAACAGTAAATGATTCACTGTATTTACAGATTGGATATTTAGGATGCTTTTGAGGCAGTCCCAACAATAAACCTATGAAACCATTTGTATTCAGAAATGTCTGATGCACATAAACACACAGACACACACACACACACACACACACACACACACACACACACACACACACACACACACACACACACACACACACATATACACACACAAAGCTACTTATAATTTCTTACTGGACAGTGGAGGACTACTTACGTTTAATGAGTTACTGTCTTCTTCATCCATTCCATTCCTCTGAAAACTTTTCTGCCTGTCTGGGTTGCTCTTGTGACTCTCGTCTCACTCTGTCTCTCGGCTGGTGGTGGAGTTCATGTTGCTCTCTGGGATTGTACTACTTGTTTCCCCCTTTATAGCAGCAGAAAAATCAAAAGTAAACAGCATCACGGTTTAAGAGGCAATTTTAAACGTGCTGCTGCACCTGCCTCTGAGCCAGCAAAACTATTATGTCGGTTTGATGGGGGGGCAGACCAAGAATTACATCAGGTAGCCTGATGCCTGAGAAAAATGCAGTAGTGTGATGTACCCCCACCCTGATAAAGGAGTGGAAGAAGCCAGCCACCAATGTACATCATAACAACGCACTCTCCATTTATGAACATTGCTACAACTTTCAGTAAGTAAACAGGTGGGTGGGTCACTGGTTGCAATTGTTGGACTGTAATTCAAATTCCAAAAATATATTAAATATTATGTATATTTTTTAATTTTTGTTTCCTGGGCCCCTAGCCTTCATGGGGCCCTAGATGATTGCCTAGGTTGCCTAATGCTGAATCCAGCTCTGACTCTTGGCTTTGAAATCCCAATCTGTGAGACACAAACATCTCTAATGTCATGGGCTACAAGCCATCTTTTTAACATGAACTTTTCAAGTTGACTGCTAGAGATTTTTCTGCTGTAATGACAGTATTTCTGATAAATAGATTGGCATCTGCAGATAAAGGCCATTAAGGCACAGATCATTTGAACTGCTACATTAACCCCATTATAAACAGGTAAATAGAATTATTGAAAACAGGTAAATAGAATTATTGAAAGTCTCTTTTCCTTGATGTAACCTCCATAGGGATTCCACTTGAAATGGGGGGGGGGGGGATGTTAGAACCACCCTGGCTGTAGAGTTACAGTGTGATCCCTTTTCTATGTTTTTCACAATGAGTGACATGCTTCTCTACTCACTACAATTGGCTCCCATGTTGTGGTTGGTACACATTTTACAAAAGATTACATGGGGAGACTATAGGGGCTTAGTCTGGAATGGAAACAACAGAAATGGCTGAAAATGTGATAGTTCATAATGGAGACCCATGTCAAACCCTGAGCTGTTGGACATGCTCCACTAAAAGAAATCCCAATCCCTCAGAGCCACACGCTCCAGGGATCTAAACCTTGTCATCATAATGAACAAAACATGCTGGAGGGATAGGTTCCTGACCCAGAGACTCCCAATACTCTGGAATAGACTGCCCATATATATCAAGCAGAGCGCCTCATTGGCCCTCTTCAAAATGAACCTTGATGATTGGATGGGAGATAGGAAATTCACCTCGGGGATCATGTCAGTCTCTCTGCTAGACAGGAGCCTGGAGAAGTAAATATTGTGGGAAGAAATATCCAGGGGAATTGTTATGGCTAGGCTTGCATAAGCCCTAGGGCCGATAGCCTAGTACCAACCTATGAACCTATGAGACATTTACTGAGCAGAATAACAACTTCTTACAACCAGACTACTTAACTTTACTCTGATGTTTTGGTTAATTTTATTACAAGAAAAAAATATACAGGTTGTGGCTTAAAAACAAGTATGATAATGAATTTCATTCTTAAGAATTTTTGTTGTTTTTTTGGGGGGAGGGGGCAATTACTATCCCCTGGTGAAGAGGTGGCAGGCAGTCCCTCCTCTGAAGTCAGTCTTTACTTCATTATGTCACTCAGTCAACATACCGCATGTCTCACAAAGGCAGAATCAGTGGTTAGTTACAAATTGGCTAGGCTTGAAATGACCCACAAGGACAGTTAGTCTACTAATAATCTATGAACCTCTATGAACATTTACATGAGGAAAGAAGGCTGTAAAAGTACCCATTAGCCAATATGCATGCATGCTTTAACAGGAAAAAAGATATAGCTGAGTAAATGATTTTAGGTAAGGATATTCTGCACAGGGAGTGCAGACACTGGTATTATGACTTGGCTATAATTGTGCCTCATCCCTTGCTTTTACTTACATTAGGCATACATATGAATGACATAACAATGGATTGGTTACAAAACAGAATCTGTGTTGCAGATGTTCTTCCCATATAGCAGGCCACATTTAGAATGCCACCGTTAATATTTTAGCTATTAAAATACTAATTATTTTAAAATAAAATATTGCTATACACCCTAAAAAACTTAGAAACCTATCCTTTTTCCCTAACATTTTCGAGGAAATAAATCTGATCCATGCTTCCTTGTCTCACATTAATTACAAACCCTCTGATTCCTGTTTTATACATATGCATATGCCTCAGTTGTTGTATTTGCACTTCACTGTACGTAATCTAGTATGTGCTGAAAACTCAAGCTACTCTTGTTAATACTTAGGTGCATAGATTCATAGGATGATACTAGGCTATTGGCCTGGAGGACCTTATAAGCTTAGCTAAGAATTTTGCCCATGTTCCCATAAAGTCAGCATCTGTTTCCCCTGTCCAGCAGGGACACAGATGGGATCCCAGAGGTGTATTTTCTGTTTCCCATCCAATCATCTAGTTTCCTCTTAAAGAGGGCTAGAGAGGTACTCTGCTTGACATGGAGAGGGAGTGTATTCCATAGATGGAGGACTCTTTGGGACACAAGTCTATCCCACCAACAAGTTATATTAATGTCACAGACCAGGTTGAGGCCTTGCATACAAGTTGCGTGAGTGGAGTTTGACTTACGGATCTGCAGCAACTCCAAAAGGCTGGGTCTGAGATGGCCTTGTATGCCAGACACAAGTCACCTCTGAGCAGTCTGTATGAGACTTTGTAGACAGACAGGGCTTTTAGCCTATCTGTATAGGATAGGTGTTTGAGAGCCTGGAGTTTTCTGGTCAAGGAACCATTGTGATCGCTCCAGCTGGTGCATGTGCTTGGCAAGGTACATGCCGAAGGGGGCATTGTACTCGATAATGGGTCTGATAAGGGAGGAGTTATGACCTCCGTGTTCCTGGATGAAATACCCTTACTTATGAGGTCAGTCATGTAGAAAGCCTTCCATACAACGGAGGCAACATGGTGGTCAAAAGTCAAGTTGCTATCAACCTGGGTGCCCGAGTCCCTCATGACCGATTACGTGCTTAATACATTGTTATTAATGTGATAATTAGTGGGGACTCCATTTTCTCCAAAGGGAATAATGAATGCATTTCTTGGCATTCAGTCTGAGGCCATGCTTTTGGCACCAGTCATTAGTCTGGGTAAGGCCCTCTTGGAGGATGTTCACATCACTATGGGAATTTAAGAAAGTGCCAAATTTGCAGGCATATGGGTTGATGCCTAGCTGGGAGAGTTTATCTATTATGCCTGAGTGGGAATAGTGTCAAAGGCTCTGGCTAGGTCAAAGTAGATGGTGTGCACTGCCTATCCCTCGTCTATGGCTTTGGTGACTGTTTCAAAGAAGTCAACCAAGTTTAACAGGCATGATCTCCCTTTGGCAAACCCAAACTGTGTGGGGTCAAATGTTTGGAGGTTGCCAATGTCCTTGTTTATAAGGTCCACAATAATGTATTCCATTGCCTTGCAGATCAGGCTAGGTAGGAATGTAGCAGATTCAATCTACTATGTATCTGTATACAATATTAAAAGTGAAGAGGTGAAAACATTAATTGAGTATTACTGGAAATATTTGATGGAGGATAGGTTTTTGGTGGATATTTTGCCTATGAAACCTTTTTTCTCTTATCAAAGAGGAAATAATTTGAAGGATATGGTAGTACACGGTAGATTTTGTATGCCAGTTATGAATATATATCAGATACACCATCAGTCAGAGGAACATTATGCTGTAATAATTGTGGTGCATGTACACATATAGTGAATATGTTTAGTAGTATGAATGGGGTTAAATTTGAACCCAGAGGCACCTATTCATGTAGAAGTAAGGGGGTTGTATATGCCCTGAGGTGCCCATGTCAGTTGTACTACATAGGGGAGACTAAGCGTGAATTTCGTATCAGGTTCATGGAGCATTTAAGGGATATTAGAAATATAAGGGAAGATAAAGTAATAGCCTTACATTTTAAAATGTTACATAACAGTGATACTACTTTATTACAAGGCACAATTTTAGAAGGAGTGGAATGTTTACATAATGATGAAAATATATTGAAACACAAGTTATTGTATAAGGAAAGTATTTATATTTTAAAATATAAAACGTTGGTGCCCAATGGTTTAAATAATTAATTGAATTGGAAGTGTTTACTTTAAGGGAAGGTCCATTGTTTAATAATTAAGTGACTGTAATTAATTATGTGGGGTATAAAAATGTGTGAATTTTTTTGCTGTTTGTTATTCCTTGAAGGTGGAGACACCGAAGCACTAGAATAAAGACAGAAATCTTGCTTTGCTGTTTGTCTTTTTGTGTGCCACAGTCCGTGGTTTTCTTTGGGTCAGAGTTGTTTCATAATAATTTGGAGGAGGAAGGAGAGTGTTTTTGTATTTTCTAGGTAGGCTGATGGGCCTATAATTGCCTGGGTCATTGAATGCTCCACCTTTGAGTAGAGGGCTGACAGTGGCTGTACTCCATTTGGCTGGGACGAGGCTGGTGCTCAGGCATTGGTTGAATACTGTATAATTCATAAGTATGCAGATACCTTATCTGCTGATCTCTTCTTACTATGGAGTTCATGAACATTTTCAAAACTATAATGTGAATATCTATCTTGCACTGAAAACTTATCCTGATGTGGCATTGGCTGTAGCTGAAATGGTTTCTCTTTGGTTCATACCCCTACGCTGCTTATCAAATTTCAAACAAACGGTGCAAATCAATGGCATTTGTAAGAATAAATGTAGTTATATAAGTAAAATAAATTATAAAAATGAATGCAACACCGAAACATTATAATAAAAGACCCTCCTAAATTTATTGTACTTCAGAAACTTCCTGACAGGGCCATCAGAGTCACACAGATGCATGACAAAAGGCATCTGATTCCAATGGATGAGGAAAAGATACATACAGTATTATGCTACCTCAAATTTCTAACAGAGCCCTTAGGAAGTAAACAGCCCACATATCTGATTATCATAAGAAGCCTATTGTATACATTTGAAAAGCTATCGGTATTCTGGAAGTAGGGTGCATGTTAGGAAGGAAGTAAAGAAGGACAATGGTCTTACAAACCAAAACATGTCAGGGGCTTGTTACCAGTGCAAGACCTGCAGCAAAGGTGTTGTACATCATTACAGGGAGACTCAGTCAACAGCGATGCTGTGTTATTTTGAATCTACAATAGGTCATTCTTCAGCTAACTGTAATAAAAGGACGTTTCAATAGTCTAGGAGAGACAACACAAGCAAGTTTAATTTTTATAAGGTCTGATGTTGGAATGAATTAAAGAACTGGGTAAGTTTCTTGGGTTGAAAAATAAGAGGATTTGAAAGTAGCCAGCACCTCATCCTTCATCCTTTAGTAAGAGTTTGTCAGTACCTGTATCATGGGGCTGCCCAGCGTGTTTCATCAATAGAATACTATGTAGTTATATGACATGAGGCATGCTAAGAACTCTATGTCATTACAGGATTGTACACATGCAATGTGCAATGTGATATGAAGAACTGATCATGGTTGCAAGTCAAGATAGGTACCATAAGCATTGTTCAAGCTGGTATCCAGCATCACCTACAGCACAGCAACATTATGCCTGTGGTTAATACAGTCATAAATCCTAAAATGTAGACATGCACATTATATGTTAGCCACAGTGTCTGTACTTAATAACTAGATAATGATGTGGAATACCATGCAGTAAGGGGCAAAAGATAATATATACCACATATATGAATCATTCAAACTGCTCAGGTGGTGTGCAGACAAACTGGTTATGATTCCATATGCATTACACAATCCCTGGCAGTTCACATAACCGTAGACCTTCTTAATCACAAATGTTTGTATCCATGGGCCGTATGGTACCTTTATTGCTACATATATGTCATCTGTGACATCTGATACTTCAATGTGGTAAGAAATATCATAGCAGGCAATGGATGGTGTCAGTGCTCTCCTATCATAGGCTAAGAAATTATATTTCTAAATTCATAGGAAATTCTTTGTCAAGGAACTTGAGTATTCTAGAGGTGGAGGAATGAGAAATACATAGCAAGTTCTCTGCTGGTCTCCAAAATGTTCATGTAACTAATGAAAACTAGAACAGAAAAAGCTATCTATACACTTTAGTCATTACAGGTATAGGAAGGCCTTGCACTCCTACAGATTGTGTGTGGATGACACTTCAGACATAGCCCTTACAGTGCCCTAATCTTACCAATGAAATTACAGATGCCAGTCCCTGACAGTACCCTTTCCTTTGATACTGGATGCCACCTTACACATACAGGTGGGAACAGGCTGAGCTAATCACTTTCATACGATGCTGCGTGACTGATACTAGAATTCTCATTGTCTGCAATTCCAGTATTTTCAGTGTAGCTTACACTTTTATAGTCAGGCACATACCAGTGTGCAGTTTCTCTTACATGCAAATATGAATCACAAATGTGTCCATCTGACATACATTTTGGATATCTTCACTGTGTCCATCTGGAATACATTTTGTATATTGTCACAGCCTCATTTCCCTAACCAGTTTGCATATCTCTTTTGCACATTTCTGTAGCCAGCACCATAATGCAACAGAGGACCATGAACTGCTACCATGCTGCACAAGGCCAAATCTTTCTCAAATACATGATGCAGCCTTTATTACTTATCTGTGAATCCTGGCCTGCTGATCAGTATGTAGTGTAATGAATTGGATAGCTGTCATTTTCATATAGTAGCAAATAATTATATCTTGATGTGATCTAAATCTGCCAGTACTAAAAAAGATGAAGAAAAGGCTAGACAAACAGAAAAATATGTCAGCATAAGTTAAAAGTCACAAGATACAAGCCTAGAGTTGCAAAATAATTTAAAAAGTTTTTCACAACTCCCATGTGCAGAGTCTGTTTAACCCACTAGGTGAAGACAGAGGCATTAAGCCTTTTCTATCCAGCTTGTTTGCCGACCTACAGATTTAGCAGGTGGCAAACTTTAGACTATTTTTGTCAAATCTGAAGACAATGTTCTGTTTCACAATCAACATATACGAATTAGATTTTAAAACTGTCAAGTAGCTCACCTAAAGGTTAGAGGTTTACAATTCTGTAAGATATGTAGATGTGTACATCCAATCCTCCCCAGGCTACACATAAACCTTAATTTTTTGCGAGGCTCAAGAACACATTGAAACAGTGAACTAGCATAAGATGTCTAACTTAGTCCTGGATGTAATGTACTGGTGCAACAAAAAACACATGTGCAGACCATGGTTCAAATTTACAACTTTATCAGTACAATTAGATTGTGTCAGCATGCATTTCATAAAAAATGCATATTATTTACATTATATTTTATTGTGTGAATACACACGCGCACACACACACACACACACACACACACACATATAATGTGTATATATAATAATGTGTATTATTATTGTGTGTGTGTGTGTGTGTGTGTGTGTGTTGGTGTGTGATGCCGTAAATAGACAACTCATTCCCATGACCAATGTTTCATACTCTGTTTAACAATCACTCAACAATTTGCACATAATCAGTCTACTAAAGTCTATAGTACACTGGTGAAATTTGCCCTTTAGTTTACATTTGTGCAACTGCAGATTTTTATATGGTTGGAAGTGATGTTGTTTGGAAGTAGATTAACTTCTAGTTTTGTTGATTTACTCATCACAAATACAGGGTCCTATACCTGTATTTGTTGATCGTTTCATAGTCAATGCTTTGTGTTTAGTAAGGATCAACCATTGAGAGTCAAATGAGGTATTTTATTTTACTTAACTATTCGATTACCAGATAAGGCGATTAGTCAGGTGACCATTTTCAGCCTTAACCTGGGGTCACTAAGCACAAAAACAGATCATACTATAACAGTACATAAACAGTTAACACCTAAAATAAAGCAAGAATATAATACAATAGACATTAGTGTTAATGGCATGGAATGTGTCTTTAGATAGCAAGATTGCTGAGTTGGAAGTGTTTTACAAACCTGGATCAAGTATACATTTGCTAGAGTAATGCCCATTGTCACTTACAGATCTGCCTTCAGTCTCATTGCAAAGGATTCTCTTGATTTTGTTAAAGCTTTTCAAATTTGCCAATTTTGCATTTTACCTGACAGCTGGTTCCAATAGACTGGTGCTATTTTAACAAATGCCTTTTTATGAATTGCTAACCCAAATGGGGATCAAGGAGGGTACAGTGTGTTCTGAGGGAACAATCTATTTTAAGAATAATGGTGGTCTTTCCTTTGTTACTTTGGAGGAAAGATTGCCAAGTGCAGTGCTCCTTCACAGTGGCAGATTAAGTGGTTCTTGGGCAGTTTTCCAACCATGGCCTCTCGACATAGTTTTTGGACCATGCATATATGGTCATGTTCTTTATGATTCACTTTACTGATCAATGGCCATTTGAACTGCTGTGATTATAATCTCCAATGTACACGCTCATCAAATGCAATCATCGGACTGCATATACCTCCCAAGTCTGACTGGAATAAAAAGAGCCAGAGTCAAGTATTCCAACTTACTTTGCAATATCCTTGATATTAGAAACCAGAGTCCTCTATTTTCATCCATAGACAGTTCTCGTACCCAGCAATTATAGCCCCATGTTGACCATGTACACCTCTGATGTCTCTCTGTGGTACAATTAATTACAGACACAATGTAAAGTTTGTTTCACTCAAATGCACCAGATCCCAAGTGTTCCAACTTATTTCACACAAAAGCATACTAGTCCTATCACAAACTAAGCAATCAAGAGGATAAGTTACTTTCATCCACAGACAGCCTCCCCCACTCCTTAGCAGTTATAGTAACTTTGATGTGTGCACCTCACCTGACTATGATAAAAATAACTTTCAACATGTTAGTGCAAAGAATCATGGACAAATTTCTCCTATATACTTAGAAAGTTGTCAAAAATTTTTGCATTAGCGTGCATTTTCTAAAAGATATGAGGTCTGAAACTCAAATGCATTGACTATAGTCCATAATGGTTTGTCAAACAATAGATGCTGAGAAATAGATTAAGCATATGATGCAAAATCAGGGGCATTTTGCAAAATTAGAGACAGCTGAGAGCTGTGTAATTTCAACTTTGTCTCATAAACTTGAACTCAAATATTTTGCTCAAGTATTCATTAGTTCTATGAGATCTGTTTCTTAGCTAAGCAAATAACCAGAATATAAGTTACTTTCACCTACAAACACCCCTCCAGCGTAACCAAGTAGTTATTGTCACTTTGTCATGTATCCTTTCACTGACCACAATAAAATTCCTCTCAACTTCAAAAGAGAAAATGACGCACAAATGCTCCAAATCAGGGACATGTTTTAAATATTGCTTGTAAATACATAGCAACTTGCTAGAACAAATTTTGCATTTCCATGGACTTCCTAAAGGATATCAAGTTAAATTTGTGTCATCATTTAGTTACCATAATTCTCAATGGTATACCATAGAACCACAATTTTCTAAAACGCAGACCAAAAATAGAAAATGCCAAGGACATTCTTTGAAATCAGATTGTGTCAAGTTTTATTTCACACAGTCACCAGAGAATAAATATTTCAACATATTTTGTTTCTATATGAAACAGGAGCCAGAAAGTAAATATTCCAGTGTGTTTCAGAAAATTGCACCATTTTTATACTGAATAAGTTTGCCTTCATCCATTGACAGCACTCAGCACCCCCATCTAGTGACTGCAGTTTTTACCCACAAGGATTTAAAAATATATAGATTGATACTTACCTCACATTACTGCAATATTTTCGTGCACACATACCAGTAGTCCAAAACTCTCCATTATACTATTTACATTATACTATTTAATATTCATAGGCTTTCTTTCCATTGCCTACCCTGCAAATTATGAGAAGGCAATGAACAGAAAGACATAGCACTGTGCACAGGATTAATGGGGGACATTTTTCAGTGATAATCCGGACAAAGGGTGAAAAGGTCACACAGAAAAGACAGAGACTAACAAAACAGAAAGACCTCAAGATAAAAACTTCACAGTGTAATGCCTTGAGAATGCCACAAATTGTATAGTGTCACTGACCCATGCATAAATGGAATGAAATAAAATTATATAGAGATAAATACTTAAAAACCTTAATACCTTAAAAGTAAATCCATTTTATTTCTGATTATGTTTAGCAGAGAATCTTACAAAAATGAGTTATCAGTTTTTTGTTTTTCTTTCGGCTTTTCCTGGTTAGGGGTCGCCACTGTGGAACTCTGGTCCGCTAATGATTGGCAGTCGATTTTTATGGTGTTGAGGTGCCAGCCCGATGCCCAGCCTTCAATGAAGGCACGCCCATTCAAGCATGTCTTTCAAATGCCACTCGACCACGGGGAGGACATGTAGACTCCATACAGAAAGCACTGTGAGGCGACAATGCTACTGCTGCACCACCGTGGCTTATGTTGATCATAAACTTAATTCATTTATTTCATTGGCAGGACATGGGCCCTGGGTGCCGCCCAAATCGTCACTGATATTATCCACCACTGCTCCCCTGACTGTAACTGCAAGTCAGTGATATTTGCAGAAGGAGATAGTCAACAAAATTGATAGGTAATCCTCTTTCTGTCAAATGAACCTGTCTTGCAGAACTTATGTATTGGTGCTGTAGTGAAAGGTTAAATCTAAATTGTAAATGAATATCCCAAAAGAATCTTTGGTTAATGGTGTGCAGTTTATATGGGACAGTAGGTTAATGAGTCGTAAGTAGCCTGTTGTATTATGTACCCATGTTTCAGTATAGATTTTAAGACAATGGGTTGTCCATGAGGAGACAAGATATATCATTGGTTACTTGGAGATTTTTAAAGAGTCTGTGATGAACAGTGATTAATTTAACATACCTTTTGGTGGGACATCAAACACCATAAATGCTGATTTCTTAGAATTTCTTCTAAGTTTATTGTTAGAGGTCCAATTAAATAATTCAGCAAAATCTGCTTGCAGCTTTTCATGACTCTTGGTGTAAGTTTTTTGAATCCAAGAAATATTAGTTACATAAAGTATGTTGTTTAACATTTGTCAATTGAGTGAAGTGTGTTTGTTTGGAGTTCCAATTAAATTTATTTGCAGCTTTTCTTAAGAGTTAACTGATTTCAACAAAAGAAATGTCATCTGCATATAAAACATAAGGTTTCTTTTTATTTAACATCTGTTGGTTGGGTAAGTGTGCTGGTCCATGGATACCTTTTAGACACAATCTGGACCACAAGGGCAAGTAGAATATATGCATATAGATAGCTTAACCAGATTTTTGAAAGCTGGGCTTAGCTTAGCCAATATACATCCTTTATGAAGATGGGAAGTGCAAAAGGAAAAAAATCCAGACAAAATTGAGAACATGTAAGTTATGCACAGGTACTAATTCAGTGTTGAACCATGGCAGTTGTTAGCATTTTGGGAGGCCCTCAACAAGTGAGAAGATGGGGGCTTCTGGACATGCCCATTGCACCTTTCACAATCATTTGCAAAAAGTAAAATTACTGTCACTGGTATCCTCCTATGCAACCCTGTAGCTCATGCTAGGAAGGTTTAGAACTGCTATGTACAGATATAACTGCAGTTACAGTGCTCTTCAGGCTTTTGCACCATATAAGTTGGACGTTCCCACAGAGGGGCAATCACAATCACTGGCATTTAATTGCAGTGATTCATGTTCCTTAAGAACAACCCTCTGGACAAGGTTATACTGTAGCAACATGGTACCTTAGATGAGGGGCTCCCATGTCACCACACCATCCTCCTACTCCTTCTGCCTCTTGCATACATCTCTTGGTGCACCCCATCCCTCTTTCTTCCCCTTATCCTGGCTTCCAAGCACCACATAGATATCGTTTTTCCTTTTCCCCACGTTTATCTTCATTTTTTTTGCAGAAACCATGTTTTTCTGGATGACCTGAAGTGCAGTTTATAGCTTTCCCCCTGTCATTGCATCTTTTCAAGATATCCTACCTTGCTGAGATCGCACAATAATAAAGGTTGAGGAAAGAAATTAAATTGGTTGACCTGGAGGTCACAAACCTCCAAAAGCTATGGGGTTGCATATTCTGTGAGGTGCATTTTAAGAGCATTTTTCAACCTGTTGAAAGAAAAGTAATTTGTGTTCAAGGCTCTTAAAGTTTAAAGCTAACAAAGTAGTAGCTTGCAATAAATTGTGAAGACACAGTTGTGAGAATACATAATTGCTTTCTAGGAATATTACCTGCTCCCTACAAAAAGAGTAATATTCTGTTCATACATGTGGCATTATACTGGGATGCGAACAAAGGCACAGATGACCACACCATATATTTCAAGTGACTGTTATAGATATACATAGCATGCATACACATCCCTTTCTCTAAAATGCAGCACTTTGTGCACCCCTCTGATGTCAAACCTGGACAAATCTGAGAGGACAAATAGCACATAGTTGAGTATTTTAACCTGTGGTTTCCAGACATATACAAGCAGCATGCATCCTCACCACAGCACCTAAAAGACAGTTACCTGTTCAAATGGGAGAAACTGAAAAAAAAAAAAAAAGATCAGTCATATATTTCAACTTCTTGCTTATAGCAGGATGATCCCCCTCCACAAACTATCGAGACCTTTTCTGCACAGTGAGATTTAATTGTAGGGAAAATTAAGTAATAGTAACCACACCATCCCTGCTCCCCACCCAGCCTATAGCAACCTTGTGTGCAACTGAAGAGGGCCATCTTTATTATAAGTTAGGTTGAGAGCAGAAACCATTGCTAAATTCATATCAAAATCTATTAATTTTATCAGGGGTGTGGGATTTGTCAAGCCTTTAGTAGTTCAAAGGATTTAGATGTTCTGCAGTTCATTTTATGCCTCATTTTGAAAGATAATGACAGATAACTTGTAAGTAGCAAAAGAAATGCAGTTGTGTGTGCCTGGTATTATCATTTGTGTCCACAGAGAAAAATGGATGATCTGTTTTATACACATACACACACACACACACACACACACACGCACAAACTACATGATCTCCATCTGGCATATTGCAGGACTGAATATCAGTTCATCTGTGATATGCTGGAGGAAACCATATGACTTGGTAAGTTCATACAGAGACAGGGAGGGCTTTCAGACTGTACACAGTAAAAGCCATAGCCAAAGCTGAACAAAGAGTTTAAATATGGCAATGCTGCCTCATTGTACCACTGTAGCAGTGAGCAGTTGCTTTCACACATCCTCCTGCTAAACCACCTAAGACAGACACCTATCATGCACACACACACACACACACACACACACACACACACACACACACACACACACACACACACACACACACAAGCATAAGCTATATCATTACTAGTTTTACAATGATTTTGGCAAATAAAATACATTTTGCATCACTAGTGCTGACACACCAGATCATCGACTGTTTGGCAGTGATCAAACAGTAAGGGTAACACCTATTCACAGAAGCCTCTCTACCCATCTGTTATGCACACTTTATTGTCAGTACACCTCAGATATCAGGTTGTAGTAATAAATAAATAAATAATGATCACAGTAATTCAAGTTTCACATGAACACCCAGTAATCACAGTAAAATGTTCCATCTCCATAAAAATGTACGCTTGTTTTGCCAAGTAAGATTAGGGACAGCTTAAACTGTGCAAACAATAAGATGGGCATTTACATTTAACTACAGTCAGATCCTATAACCAAACAGTTACATATATTTCTGTGTATGGTTTAGAGGTCTAATTGTGAGAAAAAAAATAATGGCCATGTAATACATTACAGCTAAATTTGACTAATAGTTAAATCCCACATTAAAGTATTACAAGTTGCTCCAAAAAATTGTGTTTCAACATTTTTTCTGGTTCTTTGGAGGTCATTTTCTACTGTCGTTCTTAGTTTGCTTCAAATAAATCACAAAAAATAATGAACAGAAAAGATCAGCCATTTTCCTCGATATACAATGACAGCAAATTGCAGATGTCAACTCAAAAAAATAAGCCACACAGTAATCCTTCCAACAAATGTCAATGTGATCTTGTATCTCCAAAATGTGGGACACCATCAACGTTATGTAAGAATTTTAGAGCATGCTTACTAACAATTCATTTATGCATACAAAAAGTTATTGAGGAATTAATATGACTCAGTATTTACTATGAATATAAGTCTTAAATATAGATGTGTGACAGACCCTTTATATATGGTACAATGTGGAACACAGACCCTTTAAAAGAGAAAAAAAAGAAGCTGAAAAGTAGCAAGCTGCAGAAACTTAAATCTCATATATGTAGTTTTAATGCCTTTAGAAATGTATGACCAGGCTTACAATTTGCAAAGCACAAAATTAAATCAGAACAGTTACGTAGCATTCCAAAAAATGATCCCGTGTAAATGCTGAGATCAGCCCCTCTGGGCTGCCAGTCTCTAGTATCTGTCTCACATCTATTTACTATTTACTAGCTTTATCTTAATCAGGGTTGCAATGCTCCCCTGTTTAAGTTAATTTGTGAATGAGCATTTTTTGGCCCTGTACGTGAAACCAACTCTTCTACTCCCCCACCAGAGTCATGGATAAAAGGGACAACCATACCCATGGCTATTGTGGGTGTCTAACTCTGACTATCGTCAGAAGACCCTTTCCAACCATGAACCAGGCTGTAAAGAGAGTAATACAATATTGTATGTACAGTACACTCCTCTCTCTCTCTCTCTCTCTCTCTATATATATATATATATATATATATATATATATATATATATATATATATACACACACACACATATAAATATAAATCTATATATCTATATGTGTATAAATATATATATATATATATATATATATATATATATATATATATATATATATGCAAGAAGAATGAGACCAATATAAAACAGCTAACAACATGACAGCTTTGAAAATTGAACAAAGTATTGTAAGATATATGTAATTGTGCTAAAAAGTAGTAGATACCCATTAGCAGGGTGATATTGGACTGCACTAGATAGCAGGTACTTAGGGGATTGCCATTACTGCAGGTACTAGACTGAGGTTGTTACATTATTACAGGGAAAATGAATAAATAAATATTGCCAGTGTTATTAGTGACTGAGATATGTAGCTATGAACCCATCCACTGTACTTAGAAAAGTTTATGTAGTTGCTGACTTCATAGTAAAAACAAATATGTACCCAAGCCAAAGACATTCTCTGATACTATGCCAGGCTTGTATAAGTGCACACTGCAAATATATGTTTAGCCAACAGTGTGGAATATTTAAGTTTTACACCTCTGTTATAAAAACACACTGCTACAGAAATATTTGATAAGTAAAAAAGTATGAAGTCTGAAGTTCTGTGTGACTAAGCTTATTGCATTTGTTTATTGGTATAGCCCGAAATGGCATGGAAAGTGTCCTTTTTCAGTGGAGCTTTGTGGAGAAAAGCTCCAAGATTATCAGGGACAGAGACATGTTCAGATATTTTACATGGACTGAATACATATTTGTTCAACAACTGTAGATAGTATAAAAACTATAACAAATGACTTATCAAGTGACAAAATGGTATATGTAATTAGGCAGTGCTGTTAACATAATGGTACTATAGTGAGGCAATACAGTAATAGTAGAATTTGGTTTTAAACAAGGAGCAATGGGACAACTGTCAAGTTGGAGATAAGGCTTAGAAGAGTGAATAGTGAGCATATCTTTCAACCTTTAGCACAAGGAATCTGGACAAAGCCTAAAATAATGGGGGAACAAAGACCCAAAATAGGGACAGATTTTAAATATTGCTCTTATAAACTTAGAAGGTTGCTAGAATAACAGGATTTGTGTTATCATGCATTTTCTGAAGGATATGGAGTCTGAAACTTAAATGGATGCCATTATTTAATGACTTCAATCCCCACTGATTTGTAGAAAGCCACACATTTTATGAGGAACAGATCAAAACTATGAGGAAAAAATCTGGACATTCTGGGTAAATCTGGACAGCTGAGAGGCGTGTTAGTAAGTATTTAGGTATGGAGAGAAAAGTAAGGTTGATGGGGGAGTGAGATGGAGGGATGAAAAAAGTGTCATTAAATTTGCAGTTGTAGATGTGAGGTGAATGATGGGTAGTTTATATTGATAGATAAGACTGTGAATCGAAATAGGATTTAAGCAGATTGTAGTAGTAATATTATTATTATTATTATTATTATTATCATTATTATTATCATCATTATTATTATTATTATTGTTATTATTGTTGTTGTTATTATTATTGTTGTTGTTATTATTATTATCATGATTATTATTATTATTGTTGTTGTTATTATTATTGTTATTGTTATTATTATTATCATGATTATTATTGTTGTTGTTGTTATTATTGTTATTGATATTATTATTATCATGATTATTATTATTATTATTGTTGTTGTTATTATTATTGTTATTGTTATTATTACTACTGTTATTTTAGTAGTAGTAGTAATGTGATTTTGCAAATAGTGGACTGTTGTTAGAAAGTAGGAGCAAGTCAATAAAGTAGAAGTCGTGATGGTGTGTAGGATAAAGCAGTTGGAGAGGAGAAAAGACCGTGACTGTGACTATGATATGAGTGTAAAGTGGTAGCTACTGTAGAGGTATGAGTTTTTAAGATTTACAGGGGTTGGGGTAGGCCCTCAGGGAGGGTTAGTATATGAGGTTTGCATTCATTTAACTGAATCACAGAACTGTTTTGTGTAAAAACATTGCTGCTAATAGTAAAATTATGGACAGCTGAGTGGTAGAGATGTTGAATTAATGGAACCAGGTCAACATTTGCATTTTTTATGTAACATTTTCATACAGCCCAAAACCACTAAGAGTAGAAGGGTCAAAACACACACACATCTACCTGTTTGTATGTCCATCACACCCCCCGCAAATTATATATACCAACTCCAAGATCGCACTGCCGTGAGAAAAAGGGTAAAGTTCCTGATCCTCACTGTACCATGATCTCTATTCAAAAGCTTCAGCAGCAGACTTCATAACAGTGATTTTACATAAATAAATGACATGCTTTATTCGTTTAAATTCAATTCAGTGATAACAGGTATGACATTTTGAACATTCATTTAAATGCATTCGATCAAATGAAAACTGAATAAATGCATTTTTGCTAAATGAATGTAAGCTGTGTATGAGTTTATCCATTCAGAAAGTACTGCATAAATCTGTGCAGTTGAGCAACAATACATAAAAAAAGGCACTGAAGTTGGTCAATCTAGTCTGACAATCTGTAGCGCACACCCTAAGAAATTTCCTCATCCTGTTCCCACAAGCAACTGCAACATTTGCAGGCCTCCTATGCAATCATGGATGATAAAGGAGGGCCCCCACAGCCACAGATATCACAGGTGCCCAGTGCTGGCTATGGGTTGAATTCCAGATCCTAGAGTGCTTAGGCAAAGAACTTTGACTGACCTACTGCACTGCCCCAACTTTAGATTTACAGAAGGTCTGATTCTAGGTCATTAAGAGAAGAAAAATTAATATTCCTGATCAAAGTCTTGTGGTACAACACAACAGAACAATTTAGAATGAGAAAAGGAAGAGTCTATATACACACGATAAACATTTATCACTGGAATTGACCCTTCAAGGCTGTTTGTTTTCCAACTCAACAAAAAACAGTGATTGATCAATTGGGTACTTACATATTATCACAACCAGATTTGGAATTTGTCCTACTTCCTAATGTTATGCCGAACGTCATTTAGCCTGCACTGGCAAGGGTTGTTTAAAGTCCAAATCTCTTTCCTATCACCTCCATTCTGCAACTGGGACACATATACTGGTCAGATTCTACCTTCTGGGTTGAGTCCTTTACTGCCATAACTGAGGGTAAGAATTGGTTAAGACATACAGTTCCAGCATGCCTCTAACACCCAGTACTCAGGCATTTCATTAATGTGGTTCTTTACATGTTCATTTTTAAAGGTTTTATTTTGCTGTGATTTTATGTAGGGGTGAAATAAGGTGTAGAAACTGTTTTCCTTCTGTGCTTTCATGTGTTATTTTTAAAGTATGTTTTTTGGGGGGTTTACAGCAATGTGGTCCTGTCTAACAGGCTTCAGCTCAAGATAGGGTAGAATCCCTGTGTTTTAACATGCATTGCAATGACTTGTGTATTGGGGTTAATTGTTTTTTCATACATGAATATTCAGTAAGAGTAAAGCCTCCCTGACTCCTTTTGACTGTGCAAGAATCTGTGTTTGGTAGTGTAAAAAGTGCTGCATGTTTTCATCTGCCTGGTTCATTTAATTTTGTATTACAGTGCGGTGCTAAAGAATGGTCCCCAGGAAGACGAGTTGGATAAAATTTCTTGTTCCTGTGTCATAGACAAGGTGAAGCAGTAGTGATTTGCAGTCCACACCCCCTGTTCACTTTACAAAACCTTCATTTTGCAATAACATCAGGCATTATGCCTGGTCCCCAGTCTGCTTGCAATAATACATAAGTACCATCAATTGATTCAGTAGACTCTTACCATGTCAACAAATACCAAATTGAAAGACCAGCATTCATCTTCTCATATGTATAGTTCACTAGTATAGTGTAAGGTTATCACAATACTAAAACTAGTATGAAAACAGTGTTGTACATCTGGAAGTAGGCTTTACCAGTTCATCTAAATATCTACAGTAAACTAGATTCCTGAACATTTTTTGTGATAGGGCACAATTAAATTATGGATATGCAGATATGTGAGGATGAAGGTGAACAAATGTTAGGTAGTGGAATAATTTTAGCATGCTTGAGTGATGTGTGAAAAATTAAACTAATGGCTTTCTAATTGGTAAAAAAAAAATCCCCTAAGCTGAATATCAACATCAACATCCTAATGATATCTAGAGGGGAAGATTAAAAATTTTTAAATATTTTGGCTCAGACGTCAAGACAGTCTCTGTATCTCTTTTATGCCTTATTTTATAGGCTTTTAAATACTTGACTGGCATTTTTTTGGAAATCTGTCCAGCTCATAGTTTTCAAATTAAACCAGTTATGAGTTATGAATGAATCCGTACTCTTAACTCAAGATTTGATGTTGGGATATGTTAAGGGATATGTTAAACCACAAGCTGCCGATTAATTGTAGTTAAGCGAATTAAAATATCTCTATGTGTGGTATATTTCCTTCACTTTAGCATGCATTACAGTAAGCAGGGTAAGTTAGGAAGTAAACAGCTTTTTTGATGGTATTAGGTGGACATTATGCTAGACAGTGAGCCATGAGCAATATAGCTTCTTAAATGGAATATATTTTTATTTAATAAAAAAATTTGTTTTATAATAGTCTTGAGAGAAATAGTTATCATAAGACGACTGTATGGATGAGTAATAATAGATGTTTTTTTAAAGCTAAAATTGCAGATTTAGGGATTGCTTTCTTATATAAGAGCACATTGTACACAAATGCAATATTTACCTCAAGCTCCTTACTGTAGCAAAATGTAGAATTAAGTATATATGTAATCTGCTTTATGGTAGGTATATAATATAACCCTTTGACAATCTCATTTCTAATCTTAGTTGCTCAGCTGATTTGTAATTTGCAACGAAAACTGGAATTGTCAACCATCTGAAAGTTTAAGGATTCTGGTGTTCTGGTTATAATAGTAGAAAAATATCTTGCTTATGCATTTCAACAATTTTTGAAAGGATGCCATTAAATGTATTTTGAGGGATTTTTTTTTTTTTGCAAATCACTGATGATTGAAATCATTAAACAGTGGCAGGCATTTGAGTTTTAGACTTCATATCCTTCAGATAGTGCATGTTCATGTAAAGCTTGTTATAACCATATGTTGCTGAAATATTATTTTTATCCATAATTTTTTGGCTTTGCTTCATAATTATGTTTAACTTTGTCAAGAATTCTTGCACCAAGAGGTTGAGAGTCATGGCCACACAGTAAGAAATTGGGGTATGTGACATTTTGACAGCAAAAGCTTAGCAAAAGTAGTAGGATAAATTGACTGCAAGATTGTACAGACCTTGCCAGCACCAATGACACTCGAAGTTGTTATGACAGAAGAGTGCTGCTTTATTTACTGCCAAAAATGAAGGCAAAATAAAGATTCAGCTGAACATTAATGAAACAATACAACAGTAATGGTCAAACATTTCATTCTGTGGAATTCCTCATGGTTTATGTGTTCTCTGGGGTATTCTCATTATGAAAGGGAGGGCCACCACGAGTGGCAGTCAGCCATGCAGGTGCTTTGTGCCTTCAATGAAAGTATGCACTAATTGTGTTGTCAAAGGCTGAGAGGTAGGAGGCAGTTTTGGCCTTTAATGGTAGTGAAAAACATGGAGCAGTTCTATGAATTATACGCTTTGCTGTTATCAATGGCTGATAAAGAAAAAAGGTAGTAGTTAGGAATCATAGCTTCTGCTGCAAAAAAAATGTAAAAGAGCTAAAAAAATGCAGGAAGCCAATGACAAAGTATGGCCTTGAGGAAGTGTGACCTTTTACGCCTCATAGAACACATTGCCATCCCTTAAAAGACAGAGACAGATACAATATATGGAGGTGAGTTTAATTATGAAAAGAGGAATGGTTTTACAGTTGAGGATATAGAAGAAGGTTTTCATTACTATGGTTAAGCAGCCTTGAGTGTTAGGGTCAGTGAGGGAACTGTATAAGGAAAGGAGAATGACCTTTTACTACACCGCAACTTAGGAGTTGCATACCCAGTGATGTACGTTATGTAGGCAACTGAATAAAAATGAAGAGCGAATTATAAGTACGTTTGCTAATGCTGATAGTCTGTTATTGGGTTTGATGAAAGATATGATACTGAGATGGGTGAACATGGGTGTAAAGTGGAGCCCTAAGAAAAGCTAGGAATAGTGATGCTAAACACTGGATTTCACCTTCCTAGAACTACTAGAATCAACCATCAGATGCCAAGATTATTAATAACCTTTAAAGGCCAATTTAGTCAGTAAGCACAAAAGACTAAATTGTTAGAAAAAACTACTTCAGTCAGCAACTACCAGGGCCATGCTAATGAGGGTAGTTTGCAGTATAAATGCCAAAAAGAGCATGTTCAAATTCAATATGCTCCTGGGGGAGACAAGGCAAATCTACATCCAAACCGTTCAGCTTAGAGAATCTAACAGATGGCATGAGAACAAAAAGAAGCTGATGATGAACCTTGTCAAATGTTCAAAGAGGGACTGGAAATCAGAAAAGAACCAAAAGCACTGAGTAGCACTCAAACTGATGATGTATCTAGAACAGAGCTAATGGGGGGGGGAATCAGTTTCCTTCTTTAACATTTGGGAAATGATACATACTAATAAGAAACACTACTCACCAGTAAAAAAGCATGAAGCTTTTGAAAAAACGGGTTTCCAGGGGTCTTTGCAATCTAACCCCTGCTGGGCTGTGTTTTTTCTTGTATCAAGTTGAGATACGTCCAGCCTGATAGAATGATAAATATGAATAAAAAAATACTTCATATTGACTTAGTGGTAAATTTACTTTCTACTGCAGGCTTCAGAATGTAGAATAGAAAAAAAAAAGAATTTTAAATAGAATGCACTATTTATTTATGTGATATATTTAAATGTTATGTCTGAAATTCATTTGAAATCATCGGGCAATGTAATCTCACAAACAATCCAATGTTAAAATACTTACGTAATACATTGTCTGTGCTCTTCAGGCTTTTCAAAACTGTCTTTAGTGTTTCCACTGTTCATATATATAGGAGCTATTGAGCCAAGTATAAAATCTCCATCCATGAAATATGCATCTAAACTGGGAATGGCTAATTTACAGCCAACTGGAACAATCTTGTAGGCAGATGTGGACAGCATAAATACAGCAAAAACAGCACAGTGTAAAATACCTGTTATTGTTAAAACATTACAAAACATGGTTGACTTTTCAGACAGGAGTTTCATATAGGTTAACACTGAACTACCATAAAAGACAATTTTAGTTTTTGAAACAGCTTTAAAATGTGCACCGAACCAACAAAATGTAAACATGAGAAAGACAGAAAACGTTCCTCTCACACCCAAAATGGAGAATGAATGTGAAAGAAAAAGAAACCTCTCTGTCTGAAGGAACAGTCAAGACAGAACAAATTGAAATGCATGAGCTACATCCATCATATGATCTGACATTAAGCTACATAAGTGGATCCCTATCAGATGATCGAGTTTTCAGAAACTCGAATTGCTAGTGAATGCATTCATGTGTGCATGCAGATTATTTAGAGTGAGACTTACCCATTTTCAGTAAGTATTTGTGATAGCCTTACCGTTATTCATCTTTGCTTCTCAGGCTTTGGTGCAGCTACTTATTATATAAGAAACCTCTAGGACTCAGGAGCTTTTTTGAATCCCCTGGAGCGATGGTGGCATGCCATACTTCACTGCTGAGGCAGTTATCTAGGATATTATAATTCTAGGTAATTAAATGACTTTTACTTTTTTTTTACTATACATAGATATTGGCCTCTAATGATACCTGAAGTTTGAAAATGATCAGACATTTTACACTTAGAAAGTAATTATCAGTTGGTATAATAGTTTCATCATCTCATGGGGCCATTGTCCTTATTAGTTACTAGCCATCATCAAACCTCATAGCAATAATATTTTTTTTTGAATATGCACATGACAAACAGCCTTGTTAATACACCAGAGTATTTCCTTTTTGCAAAATATTATTATCCATTAAAAATATATACATCTCAGCAACTCATCAGGTGAAGCAATAATTATTTTCCACAACAATTCCAGGTTATGGCTTTTAGATTTTAGTGGTTTCTATATATAAACACCATTGCTGAGAAACGTGTACAGTACAAGCACACAGAAAAAGAAACATAAGATGCTTTTATAGCAGAAGGATAAGCCTCCATGCATTATATACCCCTAACATGGAAATTATTCTAAACTGGAGGGAAAGACATAATTGCACTTTAAGGAACATATTCATGCCTCCCTCTCCAAGATTAAGCACATAAAAAATTGGTAGTAATTCAGTGAGACAATCAAAGTGGTATAAAAACATAAACAATTTTTGCAATATGATTTGACCCAATACAACTACAGACTGAGTATCTTCTTAAACTCTAACTTTGTAGATTTTAAGTTCTAGCCCCATACCAAGATCCTTTGACATCTATGAGGTACATCACTTAGAGAACACCACTAAAAAATCTCTTGTAAATGAACTCAGAATAAAAATTAGGCAAACAACTAATGTGTTTTGCAAGGCAGCAAGACCCTGGCACCCTACCCCATGTGAGAAGCTTCATCACCCAGACACTCCTCCTTAACTTCAGAGGGGGCACTTTTCACTTAAATGCATTTAACATCTCACAGCAGTATAAAAATCACACTCCAAAAGTAGAGATATAAGAATTGGATCTGTGAAAAGCTGACAAAGCCTGTCATGACACTTTTAGGCTGAAAATACACATCAGATTATTATGTCAGACAGCTACAAAGTCACATCATAAAAATTAGGAGTTGCACAATCCTGGTTTGATAGCATAACGACTATTTAAACTGTCATAATGTTCCCAGATTTGTGAACTGGATGATGTTACTGTTCCAGATGACATGGCATAGGATAAGGATATTTATGAGTTTCATCTGGCCAAAAGTGGAAAATACTATTACACTACATGTTTGATAAGAGGAAAGACAAGCTTTTCATGATCATTTAACAAAAAAAAAAAAAAAAAAAAAGCTACCATTAAGAACTCAAACTATCAGTAAGGTGTTCAACATTGGCATGTATCGTACCTCCCATTTGCCAGGTAGAGACTTTACTCCCTAGACACATGTACATTTTTCCTCATTTTGAGGCCACCACATTAGAGAAATTAAATGATATGTCGTGTATTTTTTGTACTTGCAAAGTCAGATTGCTGAAAGTAGTGCATTTTCTTCCACTTTAGTTGACAAAAACATACCTACTTAAGATCAAGCCTCCTACTACGGGGCTACATACTCAACATCAAGCCTCCCACTATGGGGCTATATACCCAACATCAAGCCTCCCACTATGGGGCTATATACCCAACATCAAGCCTCCCACTGTGAGGCTATATGCCCAGCATCAAGCCTCCCACTAGAGGGCTACATACCTAACATCAAGCCTTGCACTAGGGGGCTATAAACCCAAAATCAAGCCTCCCAATATGAGGCTATATACCCAACATCCAGCCTCCCACTATGGGGCTATATATCCAAAATCAAGCCTTCCACTATGAGGCTTTATACTCAACATCAAGCCTCCCACTATGGGGCTATATATCCAACATCAAACCTCCCATTAAGGAGCTATAAACCCAGCATCAAGCCTCCCACTATGGGGCTTTATACCCAACATCAAGCCTAACACTATGGAGCTATATACCTAATATCAAGCCTCGCACTATGGGGCTATATACCCAACATCAAGCCTCCCACTATGGATCTATGGCTCATATATTCTCACATGCCAGCTATTCTCAGCATCAATGAAATAAAAATGAAAGCCAGTCTATATGCAGCCACTATTAACCTCCAAGAACACACAGACCAAAAGGAATTCCACAGAAATAAGATGCTCAACCATGCTGGAAATATTTTACACTTTTATTACCACAGACCATTGTAGTTAAATGCTTTCATCTTTCTGATCATCATCAGAACTACCATACCATTCCCATCACATGAATGTTCAAAAAAGATTTAGTGGGATGTTCAAGAAAATGATGCATGCAACTAGATTGTATATATTTTTTATTATTTTTTATATGTCATTTTCTAGAACACCCCATTACATCTTTCTTGATCATTTTTTATTTATTATTTATTTGACATTTGTTAACCGGGATAGTCCAAATAGGTCAAAATAACCCATGTTTGGCAGAGGCCCATAGAGAAAAGCTCCACAAAAATACATTAGGAACCTTTACATAAAAAAAAAAGATTACAAAGTTAACAACAAGAAGTGTTTATAAAAGTAGGAAACGATGTTTACAACAAGTAGTGTTAGGATTTTCACAATACATTTAGGAACATAGATGTGAAAAATAGAATTTGTTATGTCATATCGGGGTAGTTTACAAGTTTATAACAATAGTGTTAGTTAAACAATACATTCTAATGTTAGGGTTTAAAATAAGAGATGATCAATTGCTTAGGGTTTTGCTTAATATTTAAGTATATATTTTTTAAAAACAATAATCTTGTATCCACAGTAGCTTACTTGAGGAGAATAAATAGTTGATTTACTTAGCATCATGTTAACATGAGAATATGTCAACAACTAGTTTGTATAATGGGCTTGGATTGTTAGGGAGAATTTTTTCATAGCAGATTATCGAAGTATTAATATAGGGGGATTGAAAAGCAACAAAAAAAGGTATGGAACTAGTGTTAGGGAGAGTGAAAGGGGAAATGTTGTTGGGGGTTAGTAGGTATACTGTGCATAAAGGAAGCTGAGGAGATAATGAATTCATAGTAAGAGAGGCCTAACCTGGGGTTAGACATGAGCAGACCCATGACTTACTAAGGTGTTGTTTTAGAGAGTCTCTAAAGAGTGATAAACCAGGGGGTTGATCTAAGGGCTGAAGGGAGAGATTTTTGTAATAAAATATAATTTTCAGTCAATAATTTTGTCATTACTGTGCATATTTAGTAGATTAGAGTATTTTAAAACTAGTTATGTATTCAGAGAATTTTAGCAATATGTTCACTTTTGTATTCTTATGATGCATTTATTTAGTATTTTTACTGCATATCTTGAATGTTATTGGTTGATATTGGTATGTGGTCTCGATTTTGTCAGTACAAAATCATGTGATGGGAAGTGCTTGGTAGTTCTGATGATGTCCAGAGAAACAAAATTGCTTAACTACCATGTTATGTGATACCAAAAGTGTAAAATATTTTCATCATGGTCAAACATTTCATTCTGTGGAATTCCTCATGGCTTATGTGTTCTCTGGGGTATTCTCATTATGAAAGGGAGGACCACCATGAGTGGCAGTCAGCCATGCAGGTGCTTTGTGCCTTCAATGGCATCCCAGCAATAAGGCCATTATTAGCATGTTTGTAACCCCTGTTTGATCAGGGACCATGCAGCCCATATCACCTCACGGGCCACTATGCTTCCCCTTTGGAATGCAGGAGCTGCATTGTCTTTGACTTGGTGACCTGAACACACCACAGGATCACTACTTGCATCACTGTTCCTCTGGAAAAGTCTTGGCATTACACTGTCCTGGTCTACAACCCCTTTCATACCCAAGAACACCCATCCTTTCCATGCCATGTACAATAACATGACAAAGTTAACTGAACTCAGGCCACCAGAGTCATAGTCCAGGGGTTATCCTTCCTTCAGTGGAGTTGGCAGGTTATAATACCCTCAAATGATTACTTAGGGTGCATTCTCAGTAGGCCTTACAGAAATACAGGGGATAAAATATTTGATAATTATAACGCCTTATATGCAGACTTGTGTAAATTTGACAAGTTGAGATTCATAGCATCAAAATATCCAAAATGCAGATTATAACATCTGCAGGGTGTTCTCTATCCATCTCCACTTTAAGATAAATATAAACCCCAAAAACGTTGCATACAAGTAAATTAACATACACAGCAATCCAAGAAGTACAATTAAACTCAAAACATGGATCTAGGATTGAGTTATTAACTTGATGTTTTAGGGACTTGCAGTCCTGATTATCACATGTCTAGAGGTTAAAACATATGAATTGTATAGGTTGGGGGCTACTTAGATGATTCAAAATGCATTTTAAATACCACCATACATTTTGCCTAGATCTAGGGATGTCATTATTCCCCTTTGCTCAGCCATCATTAGACCATTCATTGAATATAATACCCCCTTTAGCATGCATCTGTCAAGACAGTTGAAACAAATGAAGCACACACAGAGATACCTTACTTAAAGGAAACAAGGTCTAAAGAATATGTCCTACATGGACAGACTCAAAGCCCTGACACTATACACGGTATCCTACAAACTGCTAAGAGGTGGGCTGCGTCTGGCATACAAGGCATCCTATGACCCAATACCGATGAATTTACTATCTAAATCTCTTCTGCAACATCAGCAGAACAGTTTGGAAGGACAGGTTTATCTCACAGAGGATAGCACTGCTTGTAACAAACTCCCCATCCATGTAAAACAAAGCTCAACCCTGTCCATATTCAATTTCAGCTTGGATCTGTGGACGGGAAACAGGAAATTTACTCTAGGGACGCCTCCTGTACTTGAATGGACAAAGGCAGCTCCTAAATACTTTATTACATTTATGAGTCCCCTGAAATTATCTATGGTATAATCCCAGCTATTCTCACTAGGGGTGTTATAGGCCAATCCAGAAACAAACAGGATATGTTTATTCAAGCATAAAAAGGAAATTAGCTAGGCTTACAATGGCCTGAAAGAGCAGCTAGCCTAGTACTTATCTGTGACTCTATGAACCAAGTTGACTCTCTACCAGTGAGAAGATGTGTGCAGGCTGGAGTATAGTTAATAGATACTCCTTCAGCCAAGCATATGAAGCATAAAGGAGGCATTAAAAGAGCAGTATTCTCTGTAATTGTTGAGCTTGCTTCCATAAGCAACTAACACTGGCCTGCTGCATGGAGCTAAACTGATCAAAATGAAAACAGCTGGTCAAATCCTTGGCCACAGAATTATGTTGTCAGTGAAAGTAATACTATTCAAGAGTTAAAAGGATGCAGACTTACAAAACCCAAGTGAATACGTAGCATTATTTGATGAAGATATTGGTCATTTGAAATGGAAATTATTTCTCAGGACAGGTGTACCAGTACTTACTAGCAATCTCTAACTAGCCATTTAGTGACAGCATATTATGCAAGATCACTCACTAGCTTACACTTTGGTACAGACTCCAGCCCACATAAAATACAGAGGGGAGAAGGTATGGATTATGAGATGGGTGGACAGTAGCATCTTTGATCATCAACTCATGACTGGCTTAAGCTAAAGGTCTAAACACCCATTCAAGGACAGGATGCAGACATATTAATCAAAGCAATCACTCCTGACAAAAGTAGAGGTAAAGCTGAATGTTATGATAACAGTGACACTGTAAAATGTCCCCTTTATTGTTCATACTGTATGTGCTTCTAAAGGGGTAATAAGATAGAGCCTTGTGAAGTGCCACCATTCACAGAGGTGGCCCAACCGGAGTTAACTTGTTGGAAGATTTAGCTCTTGAGGAAAGGCCAGCCAGTGAAGACTGAATGATAAGCCACAGTGGGAAAGCAAATGCTTAATCAAGATTTCTTGAATTAGTGAAATGCAGTTGAGAGAACATAATACCTTTGATCCCTGACTGCCAAATGTTAAAACTTAAACAGATGATCTCAGTACTGTGTTTGACTGTTATACTATTTTAGGTCCTTAAGATGCAATAAATAAGGACAGGAAAGTAGTTTGAAAAAGTGGTCTTTGCCATCAGCTAGAAGTTAAGACAATGGGTTATGATCTCCAGACTAAGGCAGGTCTAGAAATGGCTTCTTTAGTGGTGGTTTATTGAGATCTGTTTACACAACTAAGGAAACATTCCTCTCTATAATGAGAACATGATGCTGTAATACTTGAAATGAGAGATTCCAAAATACGTTTTTGCAAACTTTGTAAGTAGAGGATCCTGGCACAATGATGAAGCAACTCTCTCTCAGGTGATTAAATAACCAACCTTAGTCCAGTAAAAAGGGTAATCCATGCCAGGGTCATAGACATACACAATAGAAAAAAAAATCTATCTGGTGCTGTTCTTAACCAAGTCAACTACAGCTGAAAAAATTATGTTGTCCTATAACAAAAAAAAAAAAAAAAACACTTTCCAGATTATACGATTGCAATAGAATAGGCAAAGCCTGGCAATTTGAGAAACTGTTTCTGGATGCAAAAGAAATCTCATTAGACAAGAAATGTCATTAGACAATAACTTTCTCTTGTATGTATGACTTCTGAGCAGCATACCACATATTGGTTATCCAGATGAAGCAGAGTGTCAGGTGTCGTCCTCGATTAATGGCAACAATAGAGCATCTTATTTCTTACCAAGTCTGTTCTTGATCAACTTTTACATGATTTTTGATTGGTTGAAAAGGCAGCCTAACCCATTCTTTCTTTTAAGCAAACTTTCTGGATCATCTTCTGCATTAACCACCATTAAGTACTTTTTCAGTCCTGACAAACTTTACTAACCACTGTACAACTTTGGTAGACCCTCACCGAGTAGATGAGTGTTTCCAATACTTGTAGGTATAAAATGTTTGTGATATGCCACTGTCCAGACCATTCATCTCCCTTTATCCTCAGTCTATTTGTCCCCCTTCTGCTGATCATTTTCAAGTTAGTGCCATTTCCTGGTTTTCTTCCTCATATGAGGACTGCTGAGAAGTACAACAGCTGGGACCCTTGTGAATGTTATTTCAATGTCTCAATTTTGTGAGACTGAATGTGAAAAGATGTGTGTTGTGCATAAATTATGTTAAGCTGTGTTGTGTGGACAATACACTACAGGATGTAGAAGTTAATGTGGAATGAGCAATATGCTGGTTGTGGCCTGTGCAGCATGTCCACAAAATTCCAAGAGCCACCACTCCTACATCTTTTATGATATGGGAGGCCTTAACATTAGAATAATGCGGTCTCTTGCAGAAATGCTACCACTGCACTTGCAAAAAACTAATTTGTGATTAGTGGGTGTGAGAAAGCTGGGCTGTTGGCATGTGAGTCTGTGTACGATTGACATATATCTGATGTTTGCCATGGGCTGCTTATGCATTTACTACTGTCTCAAAACATGACTGTCCCTGTAAAAGAATCATGTGTACTCTCCATACCTATTATTTTCAGTCTTCACATATATCCACCTGTCCACCTGTTATTTTCAAGTCCTTCAATTTTCTTTTCTTTTCTTTTATCCATTTTCCTAAAGAAACTTTTGGGCCTCATTGTGCCATCTTACAAAAGTGTTTTGGTACCTATCTTTAAGAATAAGGGTGATGTGCAGAGCTGCAGTAACACCAGAGGGATAAAATTGATCAGTCACAGCTTGAAGTTATGGGAAAGAGTAGTGGAAGCTAGGTTAAAAAGGGAGGTGATGATTAGTGATCAGCAGTATGGTTTCATGCCAGGAAAGAGCACTACAAATGCAATATTTGTTCTGAGAGTGTTGTTGGAGAAATACAGAGAAGGTCAGAAGGAGTTGCATTGTGTCTTTGTGCACTTGGAGAAAGCATATGACAGGGTGCCTAGAGAGGAGTTGTGGTATTGTATGAGGAAGTTGGGAGTGGCAGAGAAGTATGTAAGAGTGGTACAGGATATGTACAAGGGCAGTGTCACATTGGTGCGGACTGCGGTGGGAGTGACAGATACGTTTAAGGTGGAGGTGTGATTACATCAAGGATCAGCTCTTAGCCCTTTCTTATTTGCAGTGGTGATGGATAGGTTGACAGATGAGTTTAGACAGGAGGCCCCGTGGACTATGACGTTTGCAGATGGCATTGTGATATGTAGTGAGAGTAGGGACCAGGTTGAGGAGATCCTGGAGAGGTGGAGATATGCTTTAGAGAGGAGAGGAATGAAGGTCAGCAGGGCTAAAACAGAATATATGTGTGTAAATGAGAGGGAGGGTAGAGGAATGGTGAGGATGCAGGGAGTAGAGTTGGTAAAGGTGGATGAGTTTAAGTACTTGGGATCAACAGTTCAGAGTAATAGTGAGTGTGGAAGAGAGGTGAAGAAGAGAGTACAGGCAGGGTAGAATTGGTGGAGAAGAGTGTCAGGATTGATTTGTGACAGACGGGTACCAATAAGAGTGAAAGGGAAGGTCTACAAGAGGGTAGTTAGACCAGCTATGTTATATGGGTTGGAGACAGTAGCACTGACAAAAAGGCAGGAGTCAGAGCTGGATGTGGCAGAGTTAAAGATGTTAAGATTTGCACTGGGTGTGATTAGAATGGACAGGATTAGGAATCAGTATATTAGAGGGTCAGCTCAGGTTGGACAGTTGGGAGACAAAGCAAGAGAGGCGAGAATGCGTTGGTTTGGACATGTGCTGAGGAGGGATGCTGGGTATATTGGGAAAAGGATGCTAAGGATGGAGCTGCCAGGTAAGAGGAAAAGAGGAAGGCTTAAGATAAGGTTTATAGATGTGTTGAGAGAGGACATGCAGGTGGTTGGTGTGAAAGAGCAAGATGCAGAGGACAGGAAGAAATGGAAACAGATGATCCACTGTAGCGACCCCTAATGGGAACAGCCGAAAGATGATGATGATGATGAGCCATCTTGCAAATGAGCATTTACCCCATCTCAAGTTGCCCTACCATCCCAACTTCATGCTTTACCCCACCATTTTTTCTGTTATCCATTACCTAACTTATCTCCCACTTTTTTTGCTGACATATCCTGTCGAATTATTAATATCAGTTCTCACTCATCTTCCCTCTTTCCTTCTCTCCTTAATTCATGATCCCATGTTCTATCCCTATCGGTGCTTTTCAGTCATTCAGTTTTCACTGCCTTCACTTCTTTCAGCACTATTAACCTTGTCTTTTAGCTGATTGAAATTTATCATTACCTTTGGGTATTCTAACCTATGAGCCCCACCTCTGCTGGGTCACTGTTTAAAGAGTTCCTCACTGTCAGTTTCTTACTTCCTCAGGGCAGAATCCTTCCCTTTCTTACAAGCTCCTTAGTTCAAAGCCTGCCTTCACAATGTAAGGTGCCATTCTCACACCAGTATGCATGACTAACTGTCCACCTTTAACCTTACTAAAGATCTATGACCATGGCTAGGCATGTCATTTATCAGAAAATGCATCTAATACTTATGGGATGGAGCAACTCAATGAGTCTGCTGATAAGAATGTTAACTGGCAAATGATATTGTCAAGTGGAGGACATTACTGCTCTACTATGGACAGTAAGCTAGTTGAATTCTTTGATCTCAAAGGTGGTAGAGTATATATCAGTCAACCAGCAATACATATATAGCCTTAAGAGTATTACAACTGGAGGCCATATTTAAACATGAGTATATGTACATTTCATGCTGTGGTTCTGCTGGCATGTGATAAGGTGGGAGACTCGAGGGAGTTTTAGATAGCCAAAACTCCCTCAGTACAAAGAGGGAATGTTGAGGATCTAAAGTGATGTCCAGATATTTTGTCCTGTTGGACTTACAGTGGCAGTACTCATGTTATCCGAGTAGCAAATTCTCCCATGGAGCAGAGGCAAACATGACAATGGAGTTGCTTCTGTAAGCCCAGTCAGGCAAAAATATACATTTATTATGCATTATGTCTTAGATAGCTTTGGGAAGAGAATCACCAGTGCCAAGTGTCCCAATATCTGATTTGGAAGGTTCTCCTCTCTTGTTTAGCATTGCTACCAAAACAGAATTTTACTAGTCATGTGTGAGTCACTGTTTCAGGCACCCTCATTATATAAATAACAAGGTTAGCAGTAAGCAGACAGATAGTTATATTGCTGTAAAAGAGTTTTGGTACAAGAGAGAGAAGAAACAAAAAACATACTTTACCTATGGGTGTGCCTTCTGGATATTTTTTCAGGATATTTGAAGCCGACTGTTATCCCTCTGGTACAAGTGTGGTGCTTTCAAATGTAGATATGACAGAACCAAAATGAAGATGTATCAGAAGCACAAGGGTGATTTGGATGCCGCCATCAAGCTGAGCAGGTAAAGTCTCTTGGAAAAGGAAATCTACACCTTTTCTTATTCAGGTTTTAGATAAATGGCCACAGACTCAAAATACCAAACTACTTTTTTTGCTTTGCAGTTATTGCCATAGCTTTTCCTAATAATGTCTATTACAAAACGGAATGTCTTCAGGATTGCATTTTTCTTGTCTAGGCAGAGATTAACGCTGATGGTGTTTGCTTGCATCACCTTTGGGACAACAGCTAAGTAAATACAATGTTGATCATACCTGTGCCAATGTTTGTTGAGCTTGCATAAGACAGTAGCAACATTACAAATAGCCACTTGTAATGGAAGCATTCAGTTTTGAGGTTATGTGTGAAGAGGGTGTGCTTACTGACTACCTTAGGGCACTAAGCCATTTCAATATCAGTCTGCGTGAGTAAGGCAGCACAATACACTATGACTGCATATGTATTTTGAACATTCATCTGCTGAATTCATTGTTAACCTGGTATGCAGTCAGTTAGATGTGGTTCAGCCATGACCAAAGCCATAAGGGCAAGTGCAATGTACGTCTGGGAGAAAACATGCATACATTGGAAAAATAGACACATGGAGGGAAAGAAGGTGAACATTTAGAAGGAGGGGGAAGAAGGTTTCAGGACTGAACACAAGATCGTAATGCCCAAGTTACTATGGTGCATCCAGTTTAGCCTCACCTGTGTACCCTGGATTTATGTTTAAAACAGAAATGTATGCTTCACATGTAGTGAGCACAGAAAAGGATGCACGACTAATAACAGTAACATGCTGTCATTTGCCTGGTCAGAATAAAACAGACAAACCTACATGGGTTTTGTACAAGCAGCTTTATTATGTACAAACACATCAGGATTGAGGCAAGTAACTAACTTAGATAAATTTATAAACAGACTGACTATTTCTCTCATACATGTTCATTCTCTGCTTACACTCTCAATGTAGCACTGAAACTAGCACATGCTTGCTATTTATATGCATGCTCAGTCCTTGGAAAATATTTCTTAAAGGTACAACACATATATATATACTACATCCTCACTCTTTGAGAAATGAATCATTGAAGACATTGACTGGCATGCAATAAATACAAGATAATTATTTGACATGCAATTCTACAGAACTAAATACATATAGACACTTATATCCAGGTTGCCGTGCATTTCACAAGAGGTCTAGAGATGTGACCAAATCATGTGACATAGAATTTAGAATCAGGTTTAGCAACTGGGACTCACTTTGCTGAATGTTCAACCATAGGGACATCTGGACATCTTCAGAAACAGAAGTTGGACATGTTCTGGAAAAGGAACATGGTCTGGATCAGTCTGAGATTTAGAGTCTGTATCACAGGAACAATACTGCAATATAGGTTATGATACAGGAAGAAGATGTCTGTGATTTCTCCTGTACTCCACACCCTCAGATTTCACAAAAAAGAATCTCAGTTCAGCAGATATACCTGTTACTTAACCAATCCAGTCAAAACCTTTTGATGTTTGTATCCTCACTGCCTCTCCTTCTTTTAATGGATGAAGAAATCTGCTCTTTTTGTTATAACTGGACTTCTGGAAAGAACACTTCCTGAATAGTTGGGCTCTGATTGTTCTGTTTTCTTAGCTTTAGACCTCAACAAACTGGAACTGATAGGCAAGGTTGTTCTGATTTGCCTAAATAGAAGTCTTTGAGTAGGAGAGCCAAGTATATCATCACAGGGTATGTTTCTGAGATTAAGTTCAAGAAGACGGCAGTATTATCATGCTTTGACTTCTCTAGTAATTGCTTTGCACTCTGTACATGTTACTTGTAGTCCAGAATATCCACAGTAAAATGGACTAGCTGAACGTGCAGTACAAAGTCCCATTCTTTTGCAAAATTCTGAAACAATTGACTTGTAAATTGAGTACCATTGTAAGAGAAAAGCTTATGAGGACTACCATGGACTGGAAATGATGTTTCAACTTAATAATGAGAGTAGTGGATGTTAGGTTAGGCAACAAATTGATCTCAAACCACTTTGAATAAGAGTCGACCAACACTAAGTAATGCTGACTGTTCCACTGGAATATGTCAGTGGCCACTATTGACCAAGGTAGTTCAAGAACTTGACTTAGCTGAAGTGATTCTTTTTGCAGATGCAGTCTAGTACTATTGCATACTGAACAAGATGAAAGCACTCTGTCAATGTCTTTTCCTAGAGGAGGCCAAAATACTAGTCCTCTCACCCTTCTTTTGGTAGATTCGGAACCTGGGTGAACATGATGCAAAATCTGGATATATTCACATTGTAAGGAAGAAGGAACAATAACTTTAGGACCTTTGAAAATAATGTCTTCTGCCATCAACATCTCATCTCTAGGAAAATAAGCTTGTACATCAGGCGGTATACTGGATTGCTTTGATGGCCATCCTATCTGGATGTAGTGGTTGAACTTTTGCAAAACAGGATCAGTCTTTGTATAATCTCTCAGCTCATCAAGTCTTGTGGTTGAAAAATTATGCACTTCCATGACATCAAAGTCAAAATTCTCTGCATCAAACTGTTCCATTGTATTTCTGGGCAATCTGGATAACATATCAGCCAGATAATGAAGTTTGCCTTTTATACAGACTGTTTTGTAGTAGTATGTTTGTAATTTAAGCACCATTCTTTGTAATCTTGCTGGAGCAGAATGCATAGGCTTCTTTAAAATAGTGACTAGGGGGTTGATAATCAGTTTCAGCATGGATATCTTGACCATAAATATAATCATGAAACTTTGAACATGCAAACACAACTGCTAAAAGTTCATTCTCAATCTAAGCATATTGCATTTCAGTTTGGGTAAAAGTTTTAGATGGATACACTATTGGTCTGCCTCTTAAAGAATAACTGTGCCAAGACCAAACTTTGAGGCATCATAGGAAAGAGTAACTGATTTATTGACATCATAGTACCTTAGTGTAAGTGGAGAGGCAATTTTCTGCTTAAGCTCACTGAATGCTCTCTGGTGTTGTTCTAGTCATGACCATGCAACATTTTTGCACACCAGCTCTCTTAAAGCCACTGTCAATTCATTGAAATCTGTTATAAACTTCCCCAAATAGTTAACCATACCAAGAAAACACTGTATAGCTTGAACATTATCTGGAGCGGGCATCTCAAGAATAGCTGCTTGCTTGAATGGAATGGTTGTAACCCAGTAGTAGTAGACAAATGACCTATATATGTAACTTGTGTATATGTCACTTGTAGTCTGAATTTGCACTTCAGAGGATTGAGCCTTAAGTTCTCTTCATGTGCTCTGTCTAGAACTTTCTTGAGGTTTCCATCATACTCTACTTCACCACTGCCTCTGACCAATACATCATCTACTATTATGGCACACTGCACTCTGGAAGACTTCACTTGTAGAATTTATTCCAAATGGTATCTTAAGGAATCTATAGCTTTCAAACAGGTACGGTAACTTCATGGATCTGACAAATCTCAATATCTTTGCTCAATGTTAAGTCTCTCTCATGAAGCAAAATCTTTCTCACAGCCTGTCCTGGGTCTACTTGATATGGCTGAAATTTCAAAATGTCGACTTTCATATGGCCAAGACCATATGATCAACATTTGAAATCTCAACCATACAAGTAAAACACAAAACACAAACACAAACTTATCTTGATGCTGCTAGCAGGGGGGCTTTACCCCCTGCACCCCCGTGGGGGGCTCCACCCCCCCACACCCCGTAACTTAAATATACCAACTCCGAGATCCAAGATCGCACTACAGTGTTGAAGTGGAAATTTTTCCATTCTGCACTGTAGCGTGATGCTGGTTCCCGATGGTTGACATTTCAAATGTTGATCATATGGTCTCGGCCATATGAATGTTGACATTTTGAAATGTCAACCATTAGAAGGGGACCCAAGCTGCAAATGTTTCTCCTGGCCTTTGGTACCTTGTGTAAAACAAATGCCCCTCTAATGAAACATTGGTCCGGGGTTGCACCTTTCTCTGAATTTACAATTCAGAAACTTAGGATCTTTCCTTGATTCAGCCTGAACAACAATATGATGGTTTTCACCTTCAAACTCATACATTGCTACTGCAATATATGCAATATGAAATGCATATTTCTTTGTACTATTAAAGAATGAATTGTTCGTAAATTAATTTTATTTTATTTTGGCCCGTTCCTTGGTTGTTGATTTCTTGGATTACGTGTGTGGGTCTGTTAATTGTGTGTCGGTTATGATATGTCTTCAGGGAACCAAGAGACTGAGTCACAGCAATTACTGTTTTCACAGTCATTTGGACAGTCTGTTGAGAGTATTATGGCTCAGTTAGAGTGCATGTCACAAAGACTGTATCATATTGAGCATGCCTGGGTGATGTCAGCTGCGAATGGAGGACGTAATCCAGAAGTACTAGCACCTAGAGTGAATAAGGAGAGTGGCAAGAGTTCCGTTCATCAGTTTTTTAATAATACAGAGCTTGAAATGGGATGGGAAAGCCAAAGAACACAAAATAATGCAGTTACAAGCAACCAGCGGGTTGCAAGTAGTGTAATTGGTTCTAACTCACTGAATACAGCTACTGGTAATCAATGTGTTGCAAGCGGAGCAAATGCTTTGATGCAGGCTGGAATTGGAGGTGTAAGAAGTGAATTTAATGGTCCAATAATAATGGATGAATGCAGGGAACATAACCCTGATGTTTTTATTGATGAAACTGTAAGTGGTTCTAATTATGCAAATAATCTGGAAAGGTTAGATGAACTATTATTAAAAATGAAAAAGTTACAATTGGATAATACCTATTTCAAAAAGTACCTGAAATTGAAACTTTTTCCTAAGGGGTTGTGTATGTGGCACTTCCCCACTGGTTTTGTAGCTAACTCAGTTTTACATAAAGAATTAATTTTAAAGTTTGACAGATATGGCTCAGAATATATGGAGCTTGTTGCCAGGCATAATGAGATTTTGTTAACAGAATTAATGAAAGGAGCAACAGAATTTGATATGAAAATTGTTGAAGATGTGGCACATGAACAAAATTTGTTTGATTATAATTGCATATTTAAAGGCACTGAACATCAAATTATTTCTATAAAAAATAGAAAAATAAAAAAAAAAATTGAGAGGGACAGGGCCCAATATGATAACAATATGGCCTACAGCCAGCATCCCAGGTATAACGTATGGAATAGTGGTCCCAACTCTGCTCTATGCTTGTGAATAATAATAATCAGGAGACTTTTCTAGATCAAGAAAATTATCCACCATTGAGAAGGTCTGAGAGACTGAGGGACAGATACAATCAAGATGTTCCTGGTCAAGGAGTGTACCCTATGAACAGAGGTTGGGGAGGCCAAGCAACTTATCGGAGGGAGGGAGGAAAGGGCATTGGGACTGGAATTAATGGTACAAGAACATACTGGTAACCAATGCTCTATTCTTAGAAATTCTAAGTTGGATTTTAATGCATTTAATTTTTCTTCCCTGGAAATGGATGTAAATGACTGTGACTTATTATCATTCTAATAATGAATTCTAGTGATTATAAAACACAGATGAGGAACGTGTTGGATGGTGAATCATATAGGAAAATATATTTAAATGAATTAAATTGTACTTACAATAGAATTAGGAATGAACTTAATGATTTGTTCATTGAAAACTCAATCTCTATTGATGAGTTTAATTTTCTGTTTCCCATCCATAGACCCCATATATTTTTGGATTACCCAAAATAAGTAAGAGTATCTTAGACCATCCCATGTGTCCAATACTGGATGGCCGGGTTTCTATCACTTATTCCTTGGCTAAGTTTTTGGATATTAAGTTGAAGTCTTTTTTTGTCTAATGAAGTAAATTTGTGTAGGGACTCATGGGATTTCTTGGAGAGGATTAATAATTTGGAATTTTTGGAAACTGGGGGTTTTATTACTATAAATATGAAAGATCTATATACTTCAATCTCCCATGACATTGGTGTGGAATGGGTATGTAAGTACTTATTGCAGAAAGGTGTACCCCAGCCTAGTATTAATGTATACGAACAGTTATTTGATTTGGTTTTAAAGAATAATTGTATATTCTTTGAACATGAGTTTTTTATCCAGACTGTGGCAGTACTTATGGGATCCCCTTGTGGGGGCTTGTATGCTAATATGGTTATGTTGCAGTGGGGGCCTGTATGTTAATATGGTTATGTTGCAGCGTGAAAAGAAATTCCTATTTAATTCACATTTTTATACCCATTGTAAGATGTATGTCTAGTTTTTGGACAACATCTTTATTTTTTGGGATGGAACTGAAAGTATGATTTTATATTTTTTGCTTATATTAATTGTTCCACATCCTTTTTAAAGTTTACTCAAACAGTAGGATTGGCAGAAATTTCTTATTTGGATATTAGACTCATAAAAGATATTCCTCTCCCAAATTTTTATATCAGAGATATTCCGAAAAGAAACAAACTCCAACATTGTTTTGCACTTTGGTAGCTCTCATCCTTATAAGCAGAAGAGAGAGGTAGTGAAGGGCTAGTTCATCAGTGCTGCATGGATGTTCTCTTGTTTTAATGCATTCTTAAATGAATGTGAATTATTAAAAGATATGTTCTTAAAAAGAGATATTCCAGTTGGCTTGAGTAATGAAATAATGTTGGAGGTGGTTAATAAAAGAGAAAGGGGTTTTGTTAAGGCCATTTTATCCTATAACTGTGGTGGTCCAAAACATGTGGAAGTGATTAGTGAGACTGACTGCCCATTGAATGAAGTACATATTATATCCAATATTATTTTTGAAGGACAGAATAATACTAATTTGAAAAAGACTAATTTTCGATCAGCTTTTATTACAACATATAATCCAGCCAGTAAACAAATTGCGGATATTTTATTTAAAAATGAGGTCATCCTGTCCTCTTGTAATGATATTATACAATGTGTGTGGAAGAAACCCATAATTGTTTATAGGAAGGGACAATGTCTTAAAAATATTTTTGAAAGCCTGGGTAGTAGGCATGCAAAGGGCTTTATGAAAAAGCGTGGCCTTTGTAATTATTGTGACTATATAATGGAAGGGTCATCGTTTAATATAAATGGGGTGAAGGTACATTTTAATAGAATATGTTCCTGTCAAAGAGACAAAGTGGTTTATTGTGCTTTCTATATAAATTGTCCCTGTTTTATATAGAGTAAAACAATGAGTGAGAAGGTCACTGAAAAAACAATCAGTAAAAACAAAATGAAAACTCCAGGAAAGCTAGTACTTCTACATAGTGACCTCCCAAACCTCTTGTATCAGAGGCATATGGGATATATGCAAATGATCCTTATGTACATCAGATGTTTCAGCTAATTGGCGATTCTGAATGCCCATGACTTGTTTCATCATTTTTATGGACAATTTCAGGCCAATAAAGCCAAACCCCACTAGCTGTATATATATATATATATATATATATATATATATATATATATATATATATATATATATATATATGTATATATATATATAGAGAGAGAGAGAGAGAGAGAAACAGAGAGAAAGTTAAAAAGTCGTATTTATGAACATTTGATGGACATTAGATTAAAGAAGGATACTAATGCCCTGGCAAATCATTGTAATGAAGTACTGGGCCATTCTTTTAAGTTTACTGTGATTGAACCTTTCCAAGTGGACCCAAGGGGTTGTCCATGGCCACTACAACTTGAAAGACAGGAAGCCCTGTGGCAGCTAAGAACTAATGCAACTCAATGGCCAGGTATAAATGAATCTTTTTCAATTACTTGTTTTTTGAAACTTAAGGCATTAGATATATAATAGTATATAGGGATTGGATGCGGTTACAATACTCTAAAGTGAATACCTAGGTATGTTTAGTTTATAGCCCTGTAGAATTATATGTGTATATATAGGTGTATTTATTGTGTAGTTATATTTTTACAATATTGTGCTTGTAACTTTATTACATTTTCTTTTTAAAAGATTTTTAAATAAAGAGAAACTATAAAGATATTTTATTGATATTTGTGGGAATGCTGCTATATTATATTTAAATGCTGCTAGTATATCTTTTTAAAAAGGAAGGGTTGTGCTTTAAATGTTTTGTATGTCCTTAATAATGTTTATTTTCCCATTGGCCGATGGGATTGGGGTGTGCTATTTAAACGGATGTATTACTGACTGCATTCAGCGACTTTATCAAGATAAAGGACAGAGACGAAAGTGCTTCATTTTAAGCTGATTTTAAGATTTTCTATATATATTTGTCCTATTAAAGAGTGAATTTTTGTAAATTAATTTTATTTTATTTTGGCTCATTCCTTGGTTACTGATTTCTTGGATTAAGTGTTTGGGTCTGTTACTTGTGTGTCGGGTTTGACATAATTACATTGAAATGGTTGAATAAGAATATATATGTTCTAAATTCATATCCCTCAAAGTTTGTGTCATGGTTGAAAAGAGTTAGTTGATAAGTCCACTAATCCAGTTATCATACAGAGATATAAATACATAAATTACTATAATGCCTACTAACTCCTGTATGGTGTCTCTGTCTACATATTAACAATAAGGTCCCATTCATGGAGACAATAGTATGTTAACTAGTGGTGAACAGATGTGTGACTTATTACACATGATGGTGCAAGTCATCACCCTCTGTCAGGTACCCCCCTCCCAAAAAAAAAGACCAAAAACCCAGGAAAAGAACAAATCTCAAATATTGTTCTTCTCCTTTAAATTTCTTTTTTTCAGGGTTGCATGCCACTGCACCCCTAACACCACTGAACTTATATATCTATATACCAACTCTGAGATTACAATACCTCTGAAAAAAAAGACCAAAAACCCAGAAAAAGAACAAATCTCAAATATTGTTCTTCTCCTTTAAATTTCTTTTTTTCAGGGACGCAAGCCCCTCTGCACCCTTAACATCACTGAACTTATATATCTATATACCACCCCTGAGATTATAATACTTCTGAAAAAAGAAGAATATTTTGAGAAACAGCCTTCTCAAACTTAGTATATATAAATCAGTTTTTCAGCCATTCAGTCTCCATGTTCTGACATGCACTCTAGAGGGTCCCAACATTTCAAATAGATACTGCAGCATCTTAGGTCAAAACATGAAATGACTTATTTATTTGGTGTCTTGTACATGCTCAGCTTTTTATGTTGGTCAGAATCCCCATCAGTTTAGGACTCAGACGTATGAACTTCATAATGATTTGAAGTGTTAGAAAGAGCCCAATAAATTATATAAACCTCTTTTGAAATATCCAGTAGCCACATTTACTTTTATGGGGATTGATAAAATTAAGTTGGATTGACCCAACAAATTAGACTGGTCTGATATATTTCTAATAAAGAATTTTTCTTGACTGTCAACAAGCAGGCTTTTTTTGTCATATTGATTTTGAGCAACAGAGGTCAATATTTGATTATTACACTTGTCCACGTCTCATACATTTATTAATTTTGTTATTATTTAATTTGATTGAAGTCTTATTTGGTGGTTTCAATATGTATTTATGGGCAAGATATGTAATTGGTAGTAGTAGTTAGAGGAATTTAATTTTTTGAAAATTTGAGGTTGATTAATGGTTTTATTTGATATATATGTATGTAATGCATACAGATAGATAGATATATAGATATATTGGCATCCATCAATAGAACAAAAGTGACATCTGTTGAATGACAACTGACTGAGCCCAACTTGTTGACAAATAGCTGATCACAAACACAGAAACAAAGCAAATTGAATGGTAACTGACTGAGCCCAACTTGTCGATCAGTAGCGGATCACAAACACAGAAACAAAGCAAACACCTTTACTTTTACAGTGGGAGACAAGTCCCCCTTAATCCCCACAACTGCTGCTAATTATATATACCAACTCCATGACAACAATAGCAAAACAGTCAGGACAGGGCAAAATTCCCAGTTCCCATGGTACCATGATCTCACACAGAGCAATTGCAAGCATGTTCGATCAGCCGATATTTGGTCAGCTGTGCTGGCAGTTTTTCACATTCGACAAGCAAGGTCAGATGGTAGTGGATTTTCCAAAAAGGTTGGACATGGCTGTGGTGCATAGAGTGACATATAAGAGTGGAGGGAGATGCACACAGGTGGATTATATCCTATGTCAGAGGGCCAGTTTGAAGGAGATTGGTGACTGTAATGTGATGACAGTGGTAAGTGTAGTTAGGAAGCATATAATGGTGGTCTGTAGAATCACGCTGGTGATCAAAGAAGAGGAGGAGTAGTGTGAGGACAGCACCAAGGATCAAATGGTGGAAATTGAAAAAGGGTGATCGTGAGGTGGAGTTCAGAGAAGAGTTAAGACGGGCACTGGGTGGCAGTGAAGAGTTACTGAACAGCTGCGTAACTACAGCAGAGCTAGTAAGGGAGACTGCTAGAAAGGTTTTTGGTGTTACATCTGGACAGAGGAAGGAGGACAAGGAGACCTGGTGGTGGAATGAGGAAGTACAGGAGAGGATACAGAGAAAGAGGTTGGCGAAGAAGAAGTGAGATTGCCATGCAACTCATCTCCTTATACTCCTGTCTACTTTCTTCATCTTTCTGACAAAGGGAGAGGTGACAAAGGCTATGAATAAGGCATATGAAGAGTTGTATGAAAGGATGGACTCTAAGGAGGGAGAAAAGGGCCCTCTAGGCTAGACAGAGGGACCAAGCTAGGAAAGATGTGCAGCAGGTAAGGGTGATAAAGGATAATGAGGGAAACGTACTCACAAGTGAGGAGAGTGTGTTGTACAGATGGAAGGAGTACTTTGAGGGGCTGATGAATGAAGAGAATGAGAGAGAGAGAAGGTTGGATAATGTGGGGATAGTGAATCAGGAAGAGCAATGGATTAGCAAGGAGGAAGTAAGGATAGCAATGAATGGGATGAAGAATGGAAAGGTTGTTGGTCCAGATGACATACCTGTGGAAGCTTGGAGGTGTTTAGGAGAAATGGCAGTGGAATTTTTAACCAGATTATTTAATGAAATCTTGGAAAGTGAGAGGATGCCTGAGGAGTGGAGAAAAAGTGTTTTGGTACCGATTTTTAAGAATAAGGGTGATGTGCAGAGCTGTAGTAACTACAGAGGGATAAAATTGATCAGTCACAACATGAAATTATGAGAAAGAGTAGTAGAAGCAAGGTTAAGAAGGGAGGTGATGATTAGTGATCAGCAGTACTGTTTCATGCCAGGAAAGAGCACTACAGATGCAATGTCGGCACTGAGACTGTTGATGGAGAAGTACAGAGGTCAGAAGGAGCTGCATTGTGTCTTTGTGGACTTAGAGAAAACATATGACAGTGTGCCTAGAGAGGAGTTGTGGTATTGTATGAGGAAGTCGGGAGTGGCAGAGAAGTATGTAAGAGTGGTACAGGATGTGTACAAGGGTAGTGTAACAGTGGTGAGATCTGCAGTGGGAGTGACAGATGCGTTTAAGGTGTAGGTGGGATTACATCAAGGATCAGCTCTGAGCCCTTTCTTATTTGCAGTGGTGATGGACAGGTTGACAGACGAGATCAGACAGGAGTCCCTGTAGACTATGATGTTTGCAGATGACATTGTGATATGTAGTGAGAGTAGGGAACAGGTTGAGGAGACCCTGGAGAGGTGGAGATATGCTCTAGAGAGAAGAGAAATGAAGGTCAGCAGGACTAAGACAGAATATATGTGTGTGAATGAGAGGGAGGATAGAGGAATGGTGAGGATGCAGAGAGTAGAGTTGGTGAAGGAGGATGAGTTTAAATATCTGGGATCAACAGTTCAGAGTAATGGCAAGTGTGGAAGAGAGGTGAAGAACAGAGTACAGGCAGGGTGGAGTGGATGGAGAAGAGTGTCAGGAGTGATTTTTGACAGAAGAGTACCAGTAAGAGTGAAAGGGAAGGTCTACAAGAGGGTAATGAGACCAGCTATGTTATATGGGTTGGAGTCAGAGCTGGATGTGGTAGAGTTAAAAATGTTGTCAGTGCCACTGACTCCTGCCTTTTTAAGATTTGCACTGGGTGTGACAAGGGTAGACAGAATTAGGAATAAGTATATTAGAGGGTCAGCCCAGGTTGGATGGTTTGGAGACAAAGCCAAAGAGGCGAGATTGCATTGGTTTGGACATGTGCTGAGGAGGGATGCTGGGTATATTGGGAAAAGGATGCTAAAGATGAAGCTGCCAGGTAAGAGGAAAAGAAGAAGGCCTAAGATAAGATTTATGGATGTGGTGAGAGTGGACATGCAGGTGGCTGGTGTGACAGAGCAAGATGCAAAGAACAGGAAGAAATGGAAACAGACGATCTGCTGTGGTGACCCCTAATGGGAACAGCTGAAAGAAAAAGAAGAAAAAGAAGACAAGCTGTCATTTGATAGCTTTTCAGTAATCTATATATACAGCTATCCACATATATATATATATATATATATATATATATATATATATATATATATATATATATATATATATATATATATATATATATATATATATATATATATATATATATATATATATATATATTGATAGATAAATAGATATAGGTAAATATAGATAGATATGCATAGGTATGTATGTATGTGTATGTATATAAGGCATGTGCTGTTAACATCTTTGGATTTTTACTGAAGAAGGCTGTTTGCCAAAATTGGTATATTGGTTTCATACCTTTGAGTTTGTTCAATAAAATGGTCAGAATAAGTGCATGCAATATATTTTTAAGGGTGCTGTTATGTTTTGTTTTTGAAGTTTGTGTTTTTCTGTGCACCTGAATTTGAATGGATCCATCTGTATGAGTGTCGGCATTTGTTGGTGTCACGCTGCTTAACTGTGATCCTGTAAAGTGAAAGATGAACTTAGTACACCACTGGGTATAATCAAGGCATTTGGGAAGAGTCTGTTTCCAATGTTTTCTGAAGTAGAGGCAGAAATTAAATGTATACAAAGAGTTGGTGTGATTGAAAGTGTAACTGTACCAAATGAATGGTTTGTGCTTAATTCCTCTGTTATCAAAAAGAATGTCAGTATGAGGATATTGTTGAATTAAAATGTTAAATAATGCGGTTATGAAGGAAATTTTCATTTTACTATTCTTTGGGGATATTGCATCTCATCTGGTTAGGGTCAAAGTGTTCCCCCATATTAGACATTTCAAGTGGATTTTGACAAATACACCCTAGAAAGACATACTCAAAGACAAACAACCTTTATCACTCTGCTTGGAAGGTTTTGTTTAAAAGTATTGCAATTTGTATAACTTTAGCTCTAAAAACATTCTAATGTGAAATGAGCAAGCTGTTGAAAGGGCATGGGGTTGTTGTTTAGTACATCATCCATGATGATAACGTTTTTGACCATGAAAGGTCATGGGGTTGTTGTTGTTATCATCATGGATGATGTACTAGTGTTTGACCATGAAAGGGCATGTGGTTGTTTTTATTATCATCATGGATAATTTACTAGTGTTTGACCATGGATGATGTACTAGTGTTTGACCATGAAAGGGCATGTGGTTGTTTTTATTATCATCATGGATAATTTACTAGTGTTTGACCATGAAAAGGCATGGGGTTGTTGTTGTTATCATCATGGATGATGTACTAGTGTTTGACCATGAAAGGGCATGGGGTTGTTGTTGTTATCATCATGGATGATGTACTAGCGTTTGACCATGAAAGGGCATGGGGTTGTTATCATCATGGATGATGTACTAGTGTTTGACCATGAAAGGACATTGGGTTGTTGTTGTTATCATCATGGATGATGTACTAGTGTTTGACTATGAAAGGACATGCTTTCATAGGTATGTACAAGCTAAATGCACAAATGTTGAGACTTTTGTCAAAAAACTGGAGGCAGTACTTCATATCATTACAAACTCAGCTTTGATGCTGAATAGCAACAAATGCAGTTTTGGAAAGTCTAAAATCCAATATTTTGGTCATAGCATGTGAGCTAGTGGAATGAGCTCATATTGAAGCAAGGTCAAAATATCTATTCCAAACTATCTGAGGTGAGTTAGATCCTAGGTATGATAAATGATTATCTGAAAGTGTGCAACACATCTGTCCACAGTGTCACATCTACTGACAAAGTTTGTATTTGAGAATGTTCCATTAACCTTGGTTAATGGAACATTCTCAAATACAAACTTTGACCACAGCCAGACAAATGCTGATGGTTGTTCCCTGCTCACCTATTATGACATTACCAATCCTTCATGAATGCTGTATGATGATTTATTCCAGATGGATGAACAAGTCTTAAGACTTATTGCCTATTGCTCTGGAATGCTAACTAATGCATAAAAAATATATTCACAAATCGAGATATAATGTTTTGCAACTGTGTGGACATGTGAAATGTTTTCATGATACTTACTAGGGCTAGAGAATTTCAAATTACAGACTGAGCACACATCGCTGGCTCCACTGATTAATTCTTACTGTTTAGCAAGGTACTGTCCAGATGGTAGTGGGATATTAAAGCAGATTGCTCAATGTCTAAGCAATTACTTATGGCAGACATGTTGTTAAGAAACTCATTGCCTTCTCTATCAGACCTGACCTGATACTGAAAAAGATTTTGTTGCGTATTTGAAGAAAATCATTGCAAATCAACCCGTTACTCCTAAAATGTTTGACATTAAAATATGCAACCAGACGTGACCATCATCTTCATATGCTCACTATATAAGGGGCACATGACCTAACCTTTGGACACAGCAAAATCTAATGTGCAAATGCTGCAGTGCCCAAACACCATTATAGGAACTCAATAGTTTGTTATTGTGTCAAGACAAATTGTTATATCTTCTTTACAATATGCTGAAGTGCTAAAGAAAATACATGAACTTGCCTTTAAATTTGGTGGCTTTTGAGTTGCTTGCCTTTATTGTAAATTTGACTTTGTAGTCTCCTCCCCTGCTCATCTCAGCTTAGGCAGTGTGTATAGGACTTCACTGAATGGTATGGTTGCAGTTTGTGGTGAGTACCTCTTCAGAGCTTTTGTGCAGCTTGGCTACCTTTTGTTTCCAGCTGCTGTAGGTTCTATTCAGGGTACCTACAGATGGAAAACTGTAGCACATGTACTGAACACAACAACATCTGAGTTAGCAGTACTTCTCAGACAGAAGCTTGGAATTAATGCTACTCATTTTCTTTTGGTGAAAGAAAGAGCTAAGGATCTGCAAGTAAAAGGTATGAAATGGGATAAAATGGGATAAAATATTCCGTGAAATGATAATAACAAACATCGAATAAGCAAGTGTAAAGTAGGAGCCACATTTTGCCATCCTCAAGAATGATGCTACAATACTAAAAGAGGATTATTGACCTCTGAAAGCCACAGATGCTAAGCCAATTATAGAGTGGCCCAATGTATAAGACTAGAAAGAGACAGTAGACAGGCCATACTGCTTTTCCAGTGGTGGTCTTCACCTGTTCCCTGAAGGCTTTGTTAAATTAGTTAAAATTCTGTCCACCCCATACTGTCTTTTTAGGCATCAGCAGTATTCAAAAGTATGCATAACAAAGCAAATCAGAATAAAATAAAGGTACTATTGCTCAGTGCTTGGACCCTAAGCAAAAACAAAACCAAAAAAAAAATCAACTCAATGTAAGCATTCCTTACCCTAGGAATCATCAGTATATGCAGCATTACAGAGAACTGGTTCAAGACCAAGACTCAGACCAGTGCAGAGTTTCAGTATTGTTAAGGTTTGAAAATATCAACTTTCACACAACAATTCATTGGAGAATAATAATTAATTAATCAACACGTGTGGGGTGAGTATGCAATCACTAATCCATCTCCTGTATTAATCATTTCCCAGACATTTTTATACATGTATAATAATCAATATCAAAACATTTGTATCATATAAAACTGTCTTGACCAATCAGGAATAAACACTGCAATATTACTTTTGCATAGTGTCAGGAATCGTACAATAGAGCATACAGAAGTTATAGAATGCATTAATAATGTGGTTACAGGAAGAATTTAATGATGACATACATAAAACTTTCTAAATTAATGTCATAGAGATTTACGTAATACATATGTCAGCGCTCTATAGAACACTCTATTGTTGTGTTAGTCCCTAAGACACTTCTCTATTCATAGTATTCAAACCTCACATAATACATTCTTTAATTTGAAAAAAGACTTCCTTAGCATCTGTGTACTGAAGGTCATTTGTCAGCAATTTCAGCTTTGTAAGAAAATATGTCCTGAAAAAAACTTGATGAGCCTTGTCCTGTATTTTGATAAACAATGAACACATTTCTGCTTCTTCCAATAAGCACATTTTCACTCCTGATTGTACTAGAGCATTTGAATCAGTGTGCACATGCTACATATTGGCATTTAATATGAAATAAACATGTGGTGGGTATTCTGAAGGTATAGTTATTCTAATCAATATTACGTCCACTGTACTAAAGGATGCTTCTAAAAACAGCAATGTCTCCATATTTGTTTAAAAAAAAACCTCTAGACCAATTACATAATATAACAATCTGTAACTCCTCCACTTAAAACTTATCATTAACAAGATTCCTTATAACATTATGGCTAACCTTAGCCCATAACTCTTACCTAATGAAAATGGAGTCCCCATGCATTAAACCAAACACCACTTTCCTTTGGGACTTCAACTACCTCTCCATTAAATGGGAGTTGTAGATGTCCTATAACATCTATGTCTGGGGATTTCCAGACTTCATCAGAGCAAACTGTCTATCACCACTGGTAGGGGTGTACACTAACTGATTTAAACTCCTGGACTTGTTCCTCACAAATATGAGACAGCTCCGCTTTGCACACACTGTAACTCCCTCATCAAATTGAACCACAAATAAGCCACATTCAACATAAGACTGAAGCCAGAACCATTCTCCAATAACTTGATATTCAGAAATGATCCCAAGGCTAATCCACTGAAACTGAGCAATGACCTGGTTAAATTCAAATTGAACATTTCCTTTCAATTGGATGACACCACTGCTTATGCAGAGTCTTTATCACCAAATTTGATGCATATGTGAATAGCTGTATAGATGCAGTTGTCCTCCTTCAAAGTAAATACAGTGCCAAATTTAAAAATCAGCCTGATGGTGGAACCCAGGTATAAACAGGGACTATAAATTAATGAAGCAACAAACTTATTGCATGTAAAACTAAGTGTAACTCTCAGGCTTCAAAAAAAAAAAAGCTCTTCCTAATCTCTGTATGCTGGTAAAATGAAACATATGAGGTAAAAAATTGCCTCGCATGCAAAGAACATTCAGAAAGCCTTTTTTAACTATGTTAGAAACTTCAGAAGCAATGTCCAGCACTGTACAGAACTAACAGTGAATGGCATCCCATACTTAGACCAAGAAGACATAGACAATCTATAAGATCTGATGATGTAAGAAGGGGAAACCAGTAAAGTAAAGCTAAATTTATCCTCTAGTAAACGCATCTTCATCCTTCTCAAGTCTCCACTGAAGAAGTTCACAAAGCACCATCCAAGGCCAAGAACACTGTCTGGCTACTTACCGGCCAGTGTGAAAGAGGACCTGTCAGCATCTCCTCCCTACAGAGGCTGTTCATTCATCTAGTACAAAGCCTGTTTGGAGACTGACATTGGAGGATAGCAACTGTCATCCCCTTGCATAAAGGTAGGGCATCAATGGTCCTGAAAAAATATAGACCCTCAAGCCTGATCAGCCTGGTCTATAAGACTAGGGAAGGATAATTATGGGATTAATAAATCAGGGAGACATGTAACCTACAAACTTTCTACCCAAGCCAGTTTACATTTGCTAAGGGAAAACCTCCTGCCTACTTAACCTGGTTGATATCTCTGAGAAGGTTACTAATGTAGTGGCTGAGAGCAAATCCATACACACTGCATATCTAGACCTTGCAAAGGCAATCAGCACCATCCCACACTCGGATATCATAGATAACCTATCCCAGTTCCTTTGTATCTCATTGGATAGCAAACTGGCTGACATGTATTACCCAGCAAATTAGTGCGGGCTCATCTACCTCCTCCAAAAGACTTGCCAATAATGGTATACCCCTGGTCCAGTCCTTGCGCCACTCTTCCTTGACATTTACTTTTCAGTGGTCAAAGCTACTGTTAAGGACTTATGCTTAACCAAATTGAGAGTTTACTGTAAACTCAGTGGAAAGATAAACTCCCCAGATGACACCAATATCGTCCAAGAGGGCCTTTCCCAAACCATAGATTATTATACATTTCTTGGCATTCAGTTTTAGTTACAAGGAACTTCTTCTTTGCTGCATTACACTATCATATTGACAGCACACCCCTTGTAAATCCTTTACTTAGAGACCTGGGAGCTTATGTAGACAATGAATTGTCCTTTGATCACCATGTATCTGCTATTATAAGAAAGTGCTTTTTCTTTGCACAGTTTATTACTAAGGCTAAAACATCCAGGTCCAGGCAAGGCATATGTTAAATTTAGGAGCTGTGTGAAGCTGAGTAGAGAATTCTTGAGTTGATATAATGTTTCCATTATTCGGTACTTTTCCGTTATCAGGGCAACACTTGTAAAGAGTGCTTAGAATGATAGAACGCACTCGCAAGGATTTCACAGCTGATGCAGATTTGTTGTGTTCTCTTTAGGATAGTCATAAGAAACTGGTGTACTTATTGAGTCAAAAATATCTCAGGGTGGCTGGTAAAGGCAGTTTCTGTGATTTTTCTACTGAATCTTTAGATTGTTCTGCTACAGACATGTCATCCACTGAGTAATTACGGAGATGTGAATTTGGTTTTGAATTCGGGTTATAACCCTTTCTGTTTGGACAATGAAGTGGACTACGGTGGCTGTGGCAATCTGAACATGGATAAAGTGTTAACTAATTTAGAAAAGGCTCTGAAAAAATTCTGTGCTAATATTATGGAGAGCCTTTATTTTGAACGTTGTGTTACAGCATGGAGAGTGCCAAAGGGTCTCCGTGTTTTGAAAGTGCCAAATGCTGTCAACATGGATGATTCCTTTTTTTCCCCACAAACTGGTGCAGTGTTTTAAGAATGTCACCCTACAGATTCTAAAGTTAGTCATAATCATGAAGTGTTAGTTGAACTCCGACTACAGCTGGAACACTGGGATCCTGAAATCCATGCACTCCTTTCTACTTCCTGTGAAACAAGACTCCAGTATGAGCATATGCTGATAGGAGTCGATCGTTATGAAAAGACAGTGGGGGCTTGTAAACTGAAGAAGATGGAGCAACACCACATAGCGTACAACAATAACACAGCTTATTTGGTACACTCGATTTTTGCTAAGAAGCAGCAACGTGCAAGGAAATCAGTTAATTCAAACAGATTTCAGCACTGCTCCTTTACAGTATATTCTGTGATGAGAAACAAGTTTAGCCAATCACAACCCAGGTCTTCCCACGTATCCACAAATAGAGCCAGAAACAAGACCTATAATTCTTTGAAGGAGGGTTACATACAGACTGTTAACAACTGCTGCGTTATAAATTATGAGGATGAGTTTCCTGAACTAGCTCAGCACACATCTAATGTCTTAGAAAACAAATTGTCTGTGATTGTTATGCATCCAGAACAAAGCAAGAAGCAAAAAAGTTACAAAGAATAAATGTCAACAAGCAGCCAATGTCTGACAGTTCAGTTCTGACAGGAAAATGACTGTCTGTGTGGTAACCACATCAGCGACAGCTGTGAAATCATTGCGAGTGCATTCTACCATTCTAAGCAGTTTTTACAACTGTTGCCCTGATAACAGAAAAGTACCCATTATTCTTTTGAGTGTACAGACTGTTCTGTTATCACAGTCTTTAAATGAGAAGTTCTGAGACCATAATATGTGAGATTATGGATCCCATCAATGAGACCTCTTGAACAGGGGCAATATTGAGTGGATTGACTAAACCTGAGTTTTTGAAAGTGTATGATAGCATACATTTAGCTTTTAGTAGATAATTAATTGTGAAAGATTTCCATAAATAAGGGAATGTCCCTATAGCAGGGGAAATACTGATAGTGCTTGCTATATATTAATCACCATTCCTCTTACAAACTAAGAAATTTTGAGTATAGTTCATCCGATACTGAATGTCTGTGTGATTTGAGGCTTTTTAACAACTTATTCATTTTGGATAGAGGAATTGGTGAGTACTGGGAACTGGCCTTGAGTCTGGATTTGTTTAATAGCTGCTGAATATAAGTTACAACTGAGTGAGAGTTGTTTTTCCTACAGCTGTAAAGTGTGAACATCAGGCAGTGTGGTAGGTGTTTGTGGTGATCATCTTATCTAAATTGAGGTCTGGACTGGAGGAGATGTGTGGCAATATCCTAAAATCTTTACATAGGCATTTTGAAATTCCATTCACATAGTACTTTTTGTTTTGGTGATTACGCTTTTATTTTTGTTGTTTTGTGTGCCAGTACTGGACCCAAGGTATGTCCTTATAATATAGTTCTTGTTTAGTTCAGCTGTAACTGAGGAAGCAGAAGTGAGTTTGAATATTATTTCTTTAAAATAGGATATATTTGTCCTACAGATGCAGCACTATGCTAAGCAGCATTGTAGGCTACCACAGCGTTTTGATCTGATTGTAGAAGACCAGTGTATACTGGTTAGTTTATGGAATATTTGCATGTTACAGATTTTATGGAAGGTAAGAAAGATGAATAGATTAATACGGGGTGTTTCAAATGTACTAGAAGAGTTGTTAGTGATGGTGTTGCTATCACCTGTTAGTGGTGGTGGACCTTGTCTCTGTTGGAAATAGGCAGTGCCACTGGTTAACAGTCAATTAATAGTTCAGTCATTTCACTCAATTTAATTTCTGCAAGACTTTGAAGCAATACTAATTTCATGAACTTTAATCATACTTTGACTTAGGAATAGGGTAGATTACTGTCATTTTATTAGAAACTTCAGTATTTGATGATAGCCAAAAGTGCTCTTCACAGCACCAACAATGTGCCCAAAAATGATTCCTTTGGCAGATCTTACAGTTACATGTAGCAGTAGCATATCTAAATGTGATTGTAAATATTTTTTTATGAGACCCATTGCTACTACTACTACTAGAGCTGTTTGGGTATCCTTTTTTCACATTACCCTCACATCTACCTACAAATCCTGGTACTTTATGACCTTGTGTCTGTCTCCCTCTCTCTCTCTCTCTCTCTCTATATATATATATATATATATATATATATATATATATAGCACACTGTAATCACTGTATGGAACAATTTTAGTGACCATTGCTACTTTAGACTTCTTTTCATTGACAACTATATTTAGTTTTCTTGTATCTATTTTTCAACTCTTGGTAATGGGTAATCCCAGATGATGTAAACTTCATCATTCTCTGTAATGCTTTGTGGTTCATGTCTCTTGTGTTTATCAGCTACTTCAGTATTGCAATATGTGCAATCCCCAATGCAACAGTCTTGTCAAATTATTGTCTTTCAATATACAGGCCCTCCGCCATTAGTGTATCACACCCAACGACAAGATGTGTGACTTTTTCCAGTACTGTTTTACAGAACTTGCATTTGTCTGTTTCTCCCAAATGTTCAGTGGACATTGCCAACAAATGTGTGCTTAGTCCACTATCCTGGGCTGCCAATATTAACCTTTCATCTTTTGGTTTAAATTCATCTTGCCTTAACCATTCCTGGTTCAGATCTCAATTGACATAAGGCTGTCCCAGGTGTTTTTTGTACATGCAGCTATAACGATGCCTTTTCCACATTTCTTACCTTCTCATCTGATCCTTATATTTTTTCTTTGTTTTTTTTTTTTTTTTTGGCACATTCTGTTGCTGCCAGATTTTGTCTACTTCTAGTTGGATTTCCATTCCAACTTGAACAAGTCTAAGATGATTTCTCTGCTTTGTTTAGCAGAATCATATTGGTGTCAACACGTTTAAAAACTTTCATGATGTTTGGATTTGGCGAGGTGCGCAGAAATGTATGCAGTCCTAAGATTGCATATCTATATATGTAATCAGTTTTGAGGAGGCCTGTACCTCCTTCAGAATGTGAAATATATAATCTTGGTATACACTGAGTTTTATATATCTTTTGGTAAGTGTGAAACATTATTCTTGTTTTCCTATCCATCTGACCCAATACCATTTGGGATTAGTCAATCATCCCAAAACTGTAAGTTTGAGTGGGAAGAGAAAATTAATTTATAGCTTGGACTTTGTTCCTATGTGTCAGGGCTGTTTTCAGTATTAATTTTAGTCTTCTAAATATTCCTTACTGAGTTTTGTTCACATTTATTAATATTTTATTGTGGGTCATTCATCATTTCCCAGATTTTTATAAACTCACTCCTGTTCAATTTCCTTTATATCATATTCCTGTCCCAAACGGATATTTTCTTGGTGCTGCAGCTTTCCTGCTTTAAATTTTGCTTTTGCACATTTATCAAGACCAAATTACATTTGTATATCATCTGAAAAAGTTTTGGCCAGTTGCACTTGTGATTTCAGCTCCTCATCTGATGAACTAGACAATTTTAAATCAACAAAAAGGTGAGAAGTCTTTACGTTTTGTTGTTTTCTCTGAGCCAAAGTATAGCCGTGACCTAATCTGTTAAGTAGACATCTTAATGGGTTAAGGTCAAGACCAAAGAGCAGTGATGAGAGAGCTTCCCTGGAATATCCCTCTTTGAATTTTTATCCCTGGGATAATAATTTTCATTTAGCATGGCTTAGTTGAAAAGTAGTTTGCCACTGTTTTATAGTCACTGCAATGTAATTGATCAACATAGGGTGTAATCTCATACATTTGTAAGCACTCTTTCATCCATGAATTCGGGATGCTGTTCAATGCTTTTTTTGTAAGCTATCCATGCCATACTTAGATCCTTTCCCTTTTTACAATGTTCTATTATGAATTTATTTAGCAACAAATTATCCTTTGTTCCGTATGACTTTCTTTTGTTACCATTTTGTTCAATTGCTATGATTTGAGTTTTCTTCTAAATGACTAGAAACTGTTGGCATTGATTCCACTGTATAGTTTCTACATAGTTATTGGTCTATAGTTTTTAGGATAGCTTGCAGGTTCTTCTTAAGGAGTATTATTTTTTCTTTTGTTAACCAGGTCGGTGTCTGTCCAGGGTGCACATATAATTAGCTCTTACTCAGGGCTAAATCTCCATGTAAAGATGTTAATGCTTTTAACCAGATGTCAGGTATTGCATCTGGGCCTGGGCTTTTCCATTATGGAGCTTTTCTTAATTATATTTCAATTTCTCTACTCATTACTTCATTCCATTTCATATCCTGGGCATTTGAACTTCTGTTTCTTTAACAACTATTATCCATTCAGAATCTTTATCATGTTCCATGAGATCTTCATAGATATTTCTCCAAAATATGTCTATTTTTTTAGTGGTGTTTCTATTCCTTTTGCTTTATTTTGCGATTTTCTATAAAACTATTTCGAGTCATCAGTGAATTGCTTATTTTGTACATTTCCTTTATATTTATCCACATATTTTCTATTTTTTGCCTCTGCTGATATCTTTAGTTTATTATTTGCAGTAGTGTATGATAGAACGATAGATGTGATAAAAATAACATGCAGTATTAAAACAGGCCAGGATCTAAGTATTTTTGTTGATCTGTTCCTTCTTCTAACTGTGACAATTCTTGTCTTGATTGCTTTATAGTAATGTCTTTCGGCTTTTCCTGGTTAGGGGTCGCTACAGCGGAACTATGGTCCTCTAATGATTGGCAGTGGATTTTTACGGTGCCGAGTTGACAGCCCAACACCCAACCTTCAAAGAAGGCACACCCATTCACACTCGCACCTACCTGCATTACTTTAATGTTAATCGACCACGGGGAGGACATGCAAACTCCACACACAAGGCGCTCCAGCTGAGAATCGAATGGGAAAACCTCTTGCTGTTGTCTTGAATGCTTTATAATTTTCTCTGTTCAGTATTTCCATGATGACATTTGATTTCTTCCCTTTCTTTCCCTTATTACCCTGTTTTTTTTGTGGTAAGACTCTGCTATTAATTTAGCTGTACAGTAATATATCCTATTTACTCATGTTACGTCACAGGAATTTCTGTTAATAGTCATAATTACTGTGGTCATTTGTTTTATCAGACCTCTAACATTTTGGGTCTTATTGACTCTGTCATCTATTTCCCTCATCGATCTTAACATGTCTATCCATCTATATTAAGTCAAGCAACTCTTCCATTAGTTCATTTTTTTTCTGAACATTCTTTGTTCTCTGTTTCCTGTGGACATTCTATAGAAAGTTCCAGAATATCTTCCTGAAACATATTCTCTTCAGCTGCTTCCTGCATCATCTGTTGCTCTTTCATATGAGAAGTCACAGGCCTTTTACTCCCTAAAATTGACCTTGCCAGAGTTGCTACCATTTCCTTTGCATCTATATCATATAATCGCACGATGAAAACAGCGAACACTCTTTCATCAAACCGATAATATCGGAATGAAAAAAAATCGAACACACGGAACAGCAATGTTTTTTTTTTCCAGAGAAAAAATTCCCTGCTCCGCATAAAAAAAAGTTTAAACACAAAATGTAGTGGGTGGCTTTGCCCCCCACAGCCCCCCCCCCACTTAAATATACCAACTTCGAGATCACACCATAGTGGAGGAAATGGCAAACTCCTGAAGACGGCCCACTGATTTTTTTCCCTGTGAAAAAATTTGATGTTCCATGACTTTGCTTTTTTTCTGCTTTTGACATTATCGGATCGATGAGAGCGTTCGCTTTTTTCAACTGGTGATAATGTAATAAGACACCCTTTCCTTTTCCCTCCAACTGAACTTTTGCACTGGTTTCCTTCTGAAGATTCCAGTGTATCTTCATGTGGCAACTGATGAGATGCTTCCTGTTCTACCTGTTTTTCCTTAATTTGGGGGCTCAGTGTTGTAACATGCTGTGAGTTGTATTGTCTACAATAAATTCTTCACTTTGGAGCTAATCCATAAATTCAGTTTCTATTTCTTTAACTTCTCAATTACTAATCCTCTTCTCTACTCCCCCCCCCCTTTTTTTTTTTTTTTGGATTGTGAAATTTTCTATATCCGGATACCTTTGCCTGCATTTCTCATCAAATCTCGAGGATTAATTCAATTCCAGCAATACTACCCTGTTTTTTTTGTACAGATTCATTTTACTTTCTCCTTTGCATACACAGTGCTCCATATTAAATGTCACTTTCTTTCCTATGTCCATATTTCTTCTTCATATGTCCCCACTCCACCTATATTACCTTATTTTAGGGACTCGTTGTTCCCCCATGCTGTGACAAGACCTGGATTAGACTTTTTACATGAAATCCTTCACTTCATGAGTATTCCATAACTTCAGATTCTATATGCTTAACATCTATTTTACTTATCTTCTGTTCTGCATCCCCCCCCTTATCATCTTATTTTTTGTATTGTGCAATTTTCCATATCTGGGTAACTTTGCTTGCATTTCTCTTAAAATATCTTTGGAGATTTTTTTTTGTATTGATTAGTTTGGCTATCTACTTTGCAGAGATATTACACTGTAACGGATCTTTCTTTCCCATGTCCATGTTTTTTTTTTTTGTTATACATTTCAAAAGTCTCTTGGTTTTTCTGTTTGTATTTTCACATTTCTTCAGTCACTTCTTTTTCCAAGAGGACCAAGGTTTCTTGGCCTGTGTCATGTTTTTCATGAGTCTGTTGTATTAATTGCATTTGAAGCTTTTGACAGATTTTCTTGTGCAAGTATTTTTTTTACTCTAATTTCTCTCAATCGTTTTGAATATCTACTATCCAGAAATGTTTGGCTTCTTGTATAATAGTAACAATGCGTAATTACTTTCTCATCCACAGTAGCCCACTCTATCATCTTCATGGCTGTTTTTTGGCCTGTCAGTTTTTGTGGATTTTGTGGACTACTATTTTCTTTTACAACAGTGGGGCCATCCTTCCAATGTAGCCTGGCCTAATCCCAGTGTAGGAGCGTTTCCATGTCTTGAGGATTCTACACTGACAATTTTTCCAGTCCTGGCAACGGTGAGACTACCAGGATTGTGCATTTTTTTTTTTATCCTGTGACTTGTGCACCCAACTGCCTTTATTATTTGTTAACGCATTTCTGTCCATGCTATATTCCATATAAATACAGTCTATATATCAATGTTGTTTTGGTGAGATTTTGTAAAAGCAGGGTCCACTTTGTGAAGGTACTCATCATGACTTCAGGATGAATTCATTTCCAGCAATACTACTCTCCTTTGCGTGCTTATTTTTTCATTTCTTCATCTGGACCCCTGCATCCCAAAGCTTTCTGTGTAAGGATTTATATGCATTGGAAAGTATACGGATTGGTTGGTAATATATGAATGTAAATTAAATGTAATCAAGGATCATCTAGTGATATTTATCAGTAAAAGCAATAGAGTGGAAAATAGTGCTTCCATGTTTTACAGCTGTAAGAGAGGAGAATAAGAGATAACTGCTCATAGACCAAATGCAAATTACTCAGCTGATGTCATGACCAGAAATGATTTAACTGGGAAATGAGGCTTCAGTATTAGATTGATCAATAGTAGTCTGACTATGGAATTCATTAGATAAGCTTTTTGCATTTGGATACACATCTTTCATACCTTTATTTGTGGTGCTCTAAAGTTGGATGGCCAACCAGGCTCTCACCTCTGCCCCCTTGGGATCCTTTCATTAACCATTTTTATTTTTGAGACTTGTTATGATGAGACTGAAAAATCGAATATGTGAAGTTAAATGTATTAAATCCAAAAACAGTGTGTCTCAGAGTATTCTCTATTCCCTAGGCTATGGTACTGTTGGAGTTAATATATATAAGTTTTAGGGGAACAGATTGGGTGCAGGGAGACTTGCCCCTTCAGAAACAGCCAAAAAGTAGCACAGAAATTTTCAACATTTACTTTTTCCTGTGTTTCACAGATTTTTTTCTTTATTTATTTACTTTTTGTGTAATTTTTGAAACTCACGGTTATGAGTCTCAGATTTGCAACACAAAGCCAATTCATTCATTCCTAAAGGGTGACAATCTATTTGCTGCCAGAACCACAGTGAAACCCAATGAACCATTTATTTTTTGTGTCAAATAGGAAATGACTACCGCTTTCATTCTCTTCTGAGCAGAGAGTCAAGCACGGAGATGGTGGGGCCATCACTGTGACAGGGGAAACGTATCTTCTAACTGTTCCTTGCTGTGGCCAATAGATATGTCAGGTTACTACCAGGGAGGAAGATTGGGTTTTTACATAAGCCTTCCTAGTATGCATTCAACACACATTCACTACAGAATTATTGTCTCTCTATCCAGTTAGACACATTGCACTGCTCAGCCCAGCTGGCAAACTTCACTCTTCACTCAGTATGACTGTGCAAATGTTGGTTGTTCAGTCCCATCCTCCTTTCTCAACCTATCTCATGTCCAAGTTGCTAATAAAACTTGGGTCATATGGGGTATATTATAGCAATAACCCATGCCTGGGTGTGGGTAATGCTGGATTTACCCACAGTTGGTGTGGTTTGGTCACGAGGGCGAACCCTCCCAGGCGTGGGTTATTGCTATTATACAATGACATTATTTAAGAAAAAAAATAATTACTTTTCTTAAATAATGGCATTGCATAATGCCTCCTTGCTTCCCTTCCACAGCTGTCTGGTATTATGCAGCAGTTCTGATGTACTGCGCATGCGTATGCCTACGCAGTACATCAGACCTGTGGGCAAAAGCAACTGAGAAAGCAAGATCTCCGTTGATTTTTCCAAACTGTTTCGCTATGTTAAATGGGTTTAACATAGTGAGACAGCTTTAAAAAAAGCAATGGAGAATCTCCGTTGCTTTTTTAAAGCTGTCTCACTATGATAAAATCATTTAACATAGTGAGGCAGTTTTGAAAAAAGCAACGGAGAAAGCAAGATCTCCGTTGCTTTTTACAAACTGTCTCGCTATGTTAAAGGAGTTTAACACAGTGAGACAGCTTTAAAAAAGCAACGAAGAATCTCCGTTGCTTTTTTTAAAGCTGTCTCGCTATGTTATACTCGTTTAACATAGCAAGACAGTGTGAAGCAACGGAAATCTTGCATTCTCTGTTGCTGTAAAAAAAGAGTTATAGTAATGGAAAAAGTCCGGGCGACCGGTCCTTTTTCCATTACTATAACTCTGATTTACAACATGCATGCTGACCAATCAGTGTGCACGTTTTTGAATATTAATGGGGGGGGTCATTGTATAATGAGGGCTTTACCATTTTGATTCACAGGACCTGGTGCATACTTTTCACATTTTCAATCCTCTAGATGAGGAAATGTTGAACTTGCTGCTTTGGATGGATATCATTTTCTTAGATAGTTGCTGAAGTTAGGAGTGATAGATATAGAAATGAAAAAGTTAAAATGAGGCTAAAGCAGTTTTTTATTATGTGTTATTTTGCTGTATGAATTGGAAAGGAAAATAATGTGTCAGTCCACAAGAGATAAATTGTGATATAATAACTTTGTTTTAACTGTGTCACTGTGAAATAATATAATGAAGTTAGGTTATTAGAGAAAAATCAAAATTGTAAATTGACGGCTCTTGGGTGCCTTTTCCAACAGAGAAAAAGACATGACTATGATGCATAATTACTCAGGTTTTCATAAAATTATTATTTTTTGTCTCTTTTTAAAATTAAATTGGTTTGAATGATAGGTCAAGGATATACAAAACAGCTAACGGCATGTGACACAATGACCACAGCTTTTTTGGAGATCATAGGTGAATACCAGGTTAACTGCCCCAAACAGTCATTTTAAGCCTAGTCAACATCCTGAGGTCAGAATCAGATCCTATATCTTGTGTTTATGAGTTGAAGATCTTACCCAGTTTGCCAAACCCACCCATGTTGTGACTTAAAGCATTTAAATTCAGCAATGTGTGAGCCAGTTCAACATCACAACTCGGGAAACAGTTTGACACTAGCAAAACAGAGAAGCAGCAATTAACTCAGTATCCTGATTACACTTGTGGCTTGCTGTCTGCCTAGCTAACTGTTTGCAGTGCCTCTCTATTTGTGGTGACTATGAACATGCCTGGAACCCACATGGCAACAAGCAACCATGTGATGTGGTGCTCATTCACCCTTGCCTGAAACATTTGCCAATGTTCCACATGTACAGGCTTACTTACCATGACACCATCCTCCCCTTTTTTTCCTGGCAATGTATTACTGCCAGGTCACCCTCCCACCCTCCCATGTGGGATATAAGGAGCAAATAAAACCATGAGAAGAAAAGGAATGCTGATACTTTCCCCCAAAACCTCTTGACCACGATGAATGAATAACAAATCCTAGCCAGGAAAAGAAAAGGAGAATGATTTTCTCTCCCAGCCTGTCACATTGTGGGAATGAAGGGTGGGCATTTCTTTCTCACCTACCCTGCCTTGTTAGTTCCCCACTATGCCATACAATCTGCTTTTTCTTCTCTAGACCACATTTTCCTATGCATGCACTACACTCTTTTTCTTCCAATTGGTCTGCAAAATGGTTTGGCTCAGAGATGGACATTGTGGTTTGCTTGCTATAACCCATAACGTAACTATCCCTCTTGGACCACAGAGTGACTACACCCTTTTGGAGACCTAGTTTATTTAAACTCAGCCACAGGTAAAATAATTCAGCATTGCATTAAAATTAAGTAATTAATTTATATTTATAAAATACAGCAGCAGTAGCAATCAATTCAGCTTCCTAATTATCCCTATGGCTTCTTGTCTGCCTAGATATTGTTCTTTTGAGTAGCTATAGCACCATCCCCATTTGAGATGGCATTGAACCTGCCTTTAACCCAGAGGCTGCCACCTCTGCTGACAGACAACTAGCTGATGTGGTGCCCATACATCCAGGCCTGACAACCCATATATAGGCTTGTTTGCCTTGGCACCATGCTGCCTCTTTTCTCCAGTGATGTAGTACTGCCAGGTTGTCTAGATCCCCATTCTATACTGGATACAACGAGTGAATAAAACCCTGAGAAGAGAAGGAGGGTCCTTCCCCCAAACCTCCTAGCCTACCATTCAGCCTTCTTCTCATGGCTGTTTCCCCCTCTTTCCTTACCTATAAGATGGGGATGTCTCCAACCCACTATATAGTGTAAAGATCCTAAAGTAAGAGGACAACCTGCATATTGAAAAGGTCTGAACATAAATCTGACAAGTGGAACCTACCTGAACCAAGCCGGATCTATGTCCTCCAAATCCTTATGCCTCAGTAGCAACAAGTCCACCTTTGGGGCCATTTTTGCAATTTTGCTTTTGATGCATTTCCTGGCACTTTCTAACATAGCTGGGCTGACCAGTTGACACTAGAGCAGTCCAACTTTTCAGACCAAGTGACTTTCACCCCTTTGCAGATGCTCTTCACCTATAGTAATTCCCTCAATATCATACCTTCCATCATTCTACCCAGATAGTTAACTATCCCAAAGTATTTCCCACTCACTGCAGACTTAGGTTGACCCAATTGCTGTCAAAATTACAGTACTACCAGCAACACCTGGTCATAGCATATCCTCCACAATCCATGCTAGTGTACCTTATATCTTCTTACATCTGTCCTAACTGGACTTCTCTGGAGCAAACCATAATTCTCTTTTGCACAATGTATGTGGGAAATCCTGATTATGAAAACATGTTGAACACCTGTGTTAAAAGAAGACAGTATTTATAGTTCTACATATAGTACACCTTTGCTTTTATTTTTTTAATGCACATAAGTCAAGAAGGCCCTTGACTTCTGTCTCATAGCTCTTTTAATGACTTCAGCTGAGGCTCCTGTTTTCCCCAGATCAGTGGCCTACTTGTCAATAGGGAATGACCCAACAGCAATGGACATTGATTCCTTGTCTCGAGAACACCTGCCTTAGCATGACCTCTGCCTACCTCTGTGTGATTGGCTTGCTATTTTCTTGCCTAAAGAGAAGGTCATCATGCTGTGACTCAGCTGACATGAAGTGCAGGGAGGCTAGCCATGCCAATGGACCGAGTGATCTGTCATTCACTGGTCAGATTTGGACCTACTGACCCATGTCTTCTGATCAACCTTAGAATATTGTAGGTAGATGTACACCCCTGTCCTGATTACCATAAGGTTTTACCACCTTAGACCTCTGCTTTGTCGGGTAACTTCCCCTCATTGTACTAGTTCTTCAAACTTTGATGCCCCATAATATATTATTAGAAATAGGTTGTCTCACACTGCATAATCTGAAAAACTGGACACCAACACCTTCTAGCCCCTCTATAGTTTGGACAATTACCATTTTTACAATTTTTTTTTTTTCATCCTGGTTTCTTGCCATATTCCTTTACCAATACTTTGTCGAAATGGGGTCAGTCTTTTCTTCATTTAAGGTAAAATGCAAACACAACAGGCATAATCCCCAAGAATGTGATGTGCCTTTTCACCTTCTCCTCTAATATTTGCTGGCCAGGGTACCGTGAACCGCCTTCCCGTGCGAAACCCTATTGACCCTACCACATCTGTGTTTAACTTTTCTTCTGAGTTGCTGACTCATTCCTCCTGCCAGCAAGTGATGCCTTTTAATCTCTTTAAAACGTTTTGCCTGACCTCTTAAGTCTGGCCTCGTCTCATGTCTACACCTGACTCAGTAGTGTTTTCATTTACTTCTGTGGAGCTGTTTATCCAAAGCTCTGCTAAACATATTGCTAGGTGTGACAGTACAGCATGCAAGTGAGATCAAACCTAACAGTTGCATGATCTCTCTCATCATTTCTTCTTTTGTCTTACCACCTCCATCTTCTTCTGCAGCCAATATTACTTGTTGAGCATGAGGTGAATCATGTGGGTTTTGGTATAGATCTGTATATCTAGAATGTTTATTTACTTGGATGGTCTCTCTTGCTTGTCTTTGGCCAATGGCATTCCAAGAACCTCACATAAACCCTTAAAATTGACCTCTCCCACCTACCAGTACTAAACCATGATTAAAATATTGTCCGGCTAATGAACTGCAGCACATTTATATTCCCAGTCAATCAGATCCAGTTTAGTACAGTGGTATACTTTTCAAAGGTAATACATGCCACTGCAGTCTATTGGCCATTGCTTTGCCAAAATAGTATTAATTTCCCACTATCATCCTCAGTAATCATCAGTTCCTTGGGAGCACTGAAAATAAGTGAAATGCCAACTCAGTATCCAGCCTGGACATCTTTGTGAAATCTTATATCCTGCAGTGTAGTTACTGCACCCCTAAATAACTCCTTGTTTATTGATTGATCAAATGACTCTCCATCAGGTTAGGATAGGTGATATATCAAAAGGAATATCCCAGGTTTCTTCTTGGGAACAAATCGAAGTGGGAAGTCCTTGAATTTCCAAAATAGCAGTGCAGCAAATGGGCCAGCCATTTGTCCCTAGTGAATCTCGTTGCCTATTATATTCTGCAGCTAGCCTTACCTTCCTTTTACTGATGGCAGGTTATTAAAAGTTTTGTTTGAGGATTTCAACTAGGCTTTTATTAGAAAGTGCTAATTCCAACAGGACCAACTTGTAAAACTCAAACCAGGCTCCACGATGTAAAAAGATCCACTTTATTCACAGCACCATCAGACATAGAATAAAACCAGTAAATTCAGTAGATACAACGAAACACAGGATATACTAAGCACTTTCACCCTACCAAGTTTAAGGGCATCATCAGAGTACAAACCTTTAGGTTACACAGCAGAATAAATACTCCTCAATAATATAAAACAACGCCCACTGTTAATTAATGAATTAATCTGGTGTTATATAAGTAAACCACCTAGTTATGAGAGCACCCAACACATAAAAAACAAGTTGTGCAAAACATATTTTTTCAATGAGTAATAGTAGGAATATAAATATATATATAAATATTTTAAAAAACTTTACTTAATAAAAAAGACTTTATATAGTAAAAAACCTTTGTTTAAAAAAAGTAATTGAATAAGATTTGATGATGTATTGTAGTATTGACAAAAAATGTATATATGTATATACATAATAATAATAATGTCTTAAATACCTGTATATCATAGAAAAATGAATAAATAATTAAAAATACATAATGAAAATAGTGAACAATTGTAAGTTTGAATATAAAATATACAATAAAGGTTTGTACTCTGATGATGCCCTTAAACTTGGTAGGGTGAAAGCGCTTAGTATATCCTGTGTTTCGTTGTATCTACTGAATTTACTGGTTTTATTCTATGTCTGATGGTGCTGTGAATAAAGTGGATCTTTTTACATTGTGGAGCCTGGTTTGAGTTTTATTAGAAAGTCCCTGCAAATACCCTTTACAAGAAGCCTGGCTGCCTCCCTATTCAGATATCATGATAGCCACCCAGCCAGCACCAGCTGAAGGTCTGCAACTCTGACTGTGCACACCTCCCCCCTAAATCTGTAAGGTACTATAGCCAGACACCAACAATTACCTGCTCCAAGCTGTGAGGTTTGAGTTTTTCCAAAGCAAGGGTCGGTACCATCCTAGTCTCCAAAATGTGTGATTCCTTCCTATATTGCCCAGCAATGGAAATTTGGAAGGGCTGTACCTCAGCATGTACATAGATACAAAAACAGACACACCATCTGATGGCACTTGCCAGCATCAAAAGCCCAAAAGTTTTTGGTAATTTTCCTCTCTTCCTGCTTTTAGGGTTATGGTAATCCATAATGCTTAGCCATGCGTTAATGTGCTTTACCTATCAAATTGTCTCATCCAATATCTTCAATTAGCAGAATTTCTTGGCAGGAGATAATATTGCCAGGACATTCCACCAAACATTTATCACTCTCTCAGTGTCATAACTCACAATATCATCTGTAGCTCTTGCTCTGGAACCTTCTCTAAAGTCACTGCCATAAGGCACATAAAGCCTGTTACTCAGTTATCACAATTCCTTGTTCTCCACTTATGCAACTTGCTCTTAATCACATCTGCCAGTGCTGTCACCAAATCCTTGTTGTTTTGTACCTCAGCATTGAGAATTCTATGCATAACTGTGGCATCAATTCAACCGTATACTTCAATGTACTCTCCTCCCCAGATTTTTTTCTTTAATGATTAGTGAGATGTGTGTTGTCAAATGTAAACATTCTTTAGCTGCACTCTGCATATGTCCCTCAGTTATTTTGACTCCTCCCACCTCAGATTGTCCTGCTCCTGCTGTGCAACAAGACTCCCCAGAGCCCAGATGGGGAATACTGGGTATTTTACTGATATCAGTCCCCCTAACTTCTGCTGATATTAGGCTCTTTGTCTCTGTGTTGGTGTTCAACCACAGGCATGCCACCTCCCACAAGTTCTTTAAGAGAATCCCATTCCTCACTGAGAAGTATGGGCAATAGCCCTCTGAAACAATCTCTCCAATCAGATTGCTGTCTTTGTGGTGCATCTCACTCAGCAATGCCCTGCTTCTCTACCTGATTACCTGTAGGTTTGCTTTGCAGCTGTGAGCGGGCAATTTGCAACCCAAAGGTCAGACATTTGTGTCATCACTGAAGCAATCTGCAGCTACAAAGGCATTACATAGGTACTGATTCATTACAATTTCATTCTGCTCATGGTCATGTACTGGTTCCTTTTCCTGAGTCATCTTCATCCCTGGCCATTTCATCCAGCAAGGGCTTAATCTATCCCATCAAAATGTTCCAACTCTCACTCTTGACCTTCTGAAAGGCAAACAACATGCTTCCTTACTCTCTACAGTACCATCCTCTATTCCTAACTCCCAACTGACCCTCTTTCTTTTTATTTTTGAACTGTTTCCTTACCTGTCCCTCACAGTTCATCCATTAAGCACCTCCTCTAATGCATTCACCCTCCCTTTCTTTGTGAACCCGATGTAATACAGTGGGAATAAAGGGGGGTGTTACTCTTCTGTATCTTCAAGAAACTACAAAGGAAAAATATAGATCATGGTCATTCTCGGTAGCTCCAACTACGAACTTTGCTAGCATCTTTTTTCCCCCTTTACATTACCTTGTTTCTTGGTTACTCTACCAAGTCTCTGGTATCTATCTCCCTCTACTAGCACCACCATTCTGGCTATCGGAGACCTTGTGTAATGTTTTGTATGCTTGTGCCCTTTTGTGGCAATAACTGACACTACCCATATATACAAAAGGATGACACTTCATATTTTTGTTTTTATTTTGCTTTGTTTGCTTTTTTTTTTCTGTTTGGGTTTAGTCTAGGCATGAGAAGAAAACATCCAATATATTACATTGTTAAACCGACATTCATTAATATACATGTACAGACATTAACTAATGCACGATAATTACACATACATTTGTGAATTAAATTACATTCATATAAAATAAAGGAAACTTCTACAATACAGAATATATTTATGCATTTAATGGATGCTGAACAGTGAGCACTTGAAGAGCTGCATTAGTGGGTTTGCCAAATATACAAAAGATCTTGTGATAAGTGATTAGAACTTCAAAGAAATGGAAGTAAGAAAATGAACTCAGTAGACCAGAAAATGTAAATATTACAGTTGAGCAGTGGGGTATTAAGTGGGTTCAGAGAACTCAGTAGACCAGAAAATGTAAATATTGCAGTCGAGCAGTGGGGTATTAAGTGGGTTCAGAGACAATTATATATGGATATCATAAGGTTTACATTCGAAGTGGTGAGGTAGGATGGCGTGCAGTGTTGCAAAACTATGCATATGGCTGGGAGATGCTAGTAAAACTTTTCTGGTAATGGTGAATGCTAGTTGTGGAGCGTAGGATTCTGAGTAAAGAGAAATGGTTTTCCAATATGATGAGCTAAAGATTACAGTGGCATTTGTCACATGTGAACTTGTGTAATTTGTCCTGTGGACCAGAAGAGTAGCTGGCTCAACCCTGAGCTCAATTAAACAGAAAAAAATGACTTCTGCAAAACTACAGGATGCTATTCCAATTAGTTGTCTTCCTTTAAACAATCCACACGTGTCCTTTCCCACCGTTCTTCAGATATACAAAACACCAACCCTCCCTCCTGCTTCAACTAATCAGGTCCTGTTTCTCAGCCAAACCAAATACACCGCTTGCAAAATCCAGCTACTATACTCAGTAATGAAGGTGCGACATTTACTGCAGACAGAGATAAGTTAAGTGATGCTGCATTCTTTAATCAAGCTCTTATTTAGAATACAATTCAGAGGTTGCGGTTATCAAAATTATTGTCAGCAAAAATTGGTATATTCTTGGAGGTGATGAAAAAGTTAGATATATTCTGGGTGATGAACTAGTTTTTATATAAAAGAAGGCAAGAAACATTAAAAACATGATGGAAAAAAACTGAGGCAGTCCACGCACACATGACTACAAACAAAGGGATCAGAAAGTGTGAGACTTGTAACCAATGTAGATTTATTTTGGAGACTGAACCTTTAACTCTGAATCTTGATGATTGCGGTCATCAGTTGGATATTGCAAAACATTAAATTCTACTGTCTTTCCTGACAGTGGAAATTGTAATAGAAAAGGAGTGGTATACTTAACAGTTTCTTCAGAGTGCTCCACATTTTATGTGAGTAAAAGTGAATACATTTTAAGAAACATATGAACATAGTTAAGACATTCCCAAGGGTAATGTAAATAAAGCTGTGTTAAGACACTCAAACAAAAACTGCTTAAAGAAAACACATTTTATTATTTCTTTAGAAAAAGTTTTGTCTAACCTTAAGAAAACATATTTTATTATTTCTTTAGAAAAAGTTTTGTCTAACCTTAGGGATGGTTCATGGGAGGACAGAACTGAGTGCAAAGAATTACTATGGCAACTTAAACTAGATGGCAATCATCCTCCTGGATTGAATGACAGTATATCTGTCCTTGATTCCAGTATTTAAAGAGCTGCTAAACTTTGATTCCTATTTTTATGTTAATTCACTTTTAACATCAAAAGTACTAAAACGTTTTATGTTTTTTATACAGACATATATGAGATTTTATTACACTTCATTTTTACTTTAATATTACTTATGCCTATTTTCACAAATGTGATGATTTTAAAGGATGTGTCTTTAAGGACTTAATTGTTTGATCATATATGTTAACAGCTTATATAACACTATTTGATGTGGTATTCTTTTGGTTCTGAATAAGTCCCAGTGAGTTTTGTATTGGGGAAGAAAAGCTTTGTTTATAAGAATTTCTGCTTAAACGGAATTTTATGTATACTCTGGTGCAAAAATACTTTGTTTTATTTACAATTGTCAGAAAAATATGTATTAATGTATGTATGCTTAAATGCTAATTAGAAACTAAATAAGTTAACACATTTTTCATTCTATTTTATATTCACTGTTTTATATATAGTTGAGTTTCATATGAGACTGAAAAGATACTTTTTGAAACTGCAGTGTGCATTCTGAAACTTGCAAGATGCCCTCTGACCTAGTAATTGCTAGCACAGCAATATTCATGTTTATGGCTTTTGGAAATGTACTTGAGAAGCAGGTGATTATCTGCTAGGTCAGGAGAAAATTAATGTACAATGCTATATTCTGTAAATGTAATGATTTTAAACAATCAGCTCTGTTCGAAGTATGAGAACATGTGCAGCTGCAGAAGTTTAGAGATAATATAGACAAAGGATTGTTAGAGAAATGAACAACTTGCTTTGTGCTTAAATTAGCCATAGTACCTTAAATGGTAGCATTGCATATATCTAACCGGTGGTAGCAAAGGCCACGTTGTTTTCCTTAGGAAGTTTCTCACAAAAATTGATGGTACCAGCAGAATATTGTAAAAACAATGACTGTAAAGTAATGATGACAGAACTTGTGATTCACTACATCAGCTTGGTAGGCAATGTCTTATTAGAAAGTGTATAAAAATGTAAGCATTTCCTGTTTCTAGTTGGACAAACTCTGTATTAGCAAGCTTTTGTCTCCTTGCTGCAAGATAGTGCCTTAACCTGAACCTACCGTGTTTTGATCATTTTTGAAGTATATTTTTCCTTTTACAGTTTGGTCCTTCGAGCCGGAAAGTACCTCTTACTCTAGGCCCAGGTCAGAATTGGGCCCAGTGGCATGTACCCGTACGGAGAAGTGGCCACATCAGCTCTTAGGTCTTGAAAGACCTCCAACTAAATTGTCATTCGAAAGAGGCCAGCCACTGTTTCTGATCTGGTATTGGAGGACGAGTCAACGTTCCGGTGGATCAACTCACAGAGGGTCAGGTAAGTTGGAATTTACCATTTTTCTGTTTTAGATCAGGGACTTGTTACAGTACTGTTTTATCAAGGAGATTTGCATGTGCAGATCAGGGACAAAAAGATTGCTGTCTTGTCATAGATCAGGGAAACAGAATAGGTAGACAGTTATTCTAGATAAACTGTGAAAAGGTGTAAAATCGTGGTACCACATGATAAGAAGAGTTACGTAACAATTTTTAACTTAGCTAAGGCAACATGGGAAATCAGTGCACGAAAAGTTCCCGAGACCCGCCCCTAACCGAAGATGCAAAATATATGCAATTACAGCGTGCCGATAATGTTAAGTATTATACAAAATGGGTTGATAAGTACAAATTTGATGGTAATTTAGACAAATCTTCACTTATTAAACTTGTTAGACAACTTAAAACAGACGCAAAAGGTCAGCTAAAAAGGCAACGACAATTAGGAGTCCCTCAGGCACACAGGTGGCTTGTGGAAGCAAACCGTAGGGAACAAAAGATTAAAAATACAAAAGCAATGTTCTTAGATAAAGAAGATAATAACTTGGTAATAGCAACAGCCCCTCCTCCTACCCCTCCGCTTCCCTTACCAGAATATGAAGCGAGTGGACAAGCTGATCCACCTACGCTATACCCAGCTGTTCCTGCAAAATCAAAACCGTTTGTCAGGGATCCTATCGAGACCAGGTCTCGAGCACGCAACTTAAGAGGGGATATTGAACTGTGTGAAATAAATAGAAATTCACGAGCTATGAGTGAGAAAGAGATATGTCCACTCATAGAAGTACCACATCCGCAGGCAGGACAGGATCCAACTCTTCTAGGATATAGATCGTGGACACCGGAAGACATCTGAAAAGCCACAGAGGGAATTCCCCATCCAAAAGTTAATTTTAAAAACTTCTTAGAAGACTTACAGGGCATGAGGTTAAGTTACCATTTGAATGGAGAGGAAGTAAAAAAAAAGTAGTTAGACAAATCGTAGGTCCAGATTGGCACATGATCAGTGGCAACTAGAATTCCCGTGATGCAGAGCTTAGACCACTCCCACATAGTAACGCAAAACTGGACAACAGAGTGAAAGGTCCGATAGACCAAATCTTTGAGAAATGGAAGCCTAGGGCTGATTGGACTTGCATTAATCAATGCTTACAATAAGAAGGTGAAACTGTTGATAGATATTATGCCAGATTATTAAAATGTTTTAATAACCATTGTGGAATGCAGGTACCTGAATATCAAACACATGATTCCCCATATGAGCAACAGCTGAAGAATGCATTTTTAAAAGGCAGTATTGCGCCCATTAGAAGCTTTATTATGAAGCACATGGTAGATCATCAAACAAGTAGATTACAGTCATTACTTGAATATGCAAGACATGCCAAAAGGCATTTTAATTGTAAAAAGAAAAAGAAAACACAAGTATTTGCAGTAGAAGATGGATCAAAAGTCTTTGTAGTACAAACTGGGAAAAAGGGTAAAAAAATACCCAGGGAAACAAACAGTCTGATAAACGATCAGAAGACTTTGAAGAAAAAAAGAAAAGGGGTGAATGTTTCAAATGCGGGAAAAAGGGACATTTGGCAAGGGATTGCAGGCTAAATAAAAAGGTAACCGCGGAAAATAAGGAGGGTGAGAAATGACTATATGATAGTCAGGAATCACTGGATAGGAATAAACAAGAAAAGACAAATGTAAATGTGGTAAAAAAAATAGAGGATGTGACAAAAGGAATAGAGGATGTACATAAATTCATAGATAATGAAAAAAATGAAATTTTGGACTTAGCATTACTGAGCTTAGAGCTCTACTTAGCTGACACAAAACCGGAAGTTACACTTCTGGTAGAGGGGAGGGAAGTCAAATTTATGTGTGACTCAGGGGCTTCACGGACCCTGATACATCCTTCCAAACTACCAGAAAATTCAGAATCACTGGACTACATATTAGTGAAAGCAGCTAATGGACAGCTGTATCGGGAGCCACTCTCCCACAACATAGCAATAACTGACCCTGTTTCAGGGATGACCCAGAAAAACAAAATTGCTGTTTCTGCAAAATGCCCAGTGAATCTCTAGGGCAGAGATTTAATGCAGATATTTGGCATAGCCGTAGTTCCAACTATGCAGGGTATGGAAGCACAGTGACAAATGGATACTTTTGTAGTGCGACCGGAGGGTGAAGCATTTTATTGGTACAGCCAGGACGTAGTTACGACTGGTCCAGGGACAGTAACCGAAGAACTGATGAATGTAGCCATTAGTAAATCCACCTCCCTTGACACTGATAAACAGCATTTGTTGCATTCCACTCTATATTACTGTAGCAGACCAGGACCGGATAAAGAATATGAGCAAGAACTGTTTAGAAACCATGCTAATAGGTTAGTATTACAAACTTTGTACTGGGACACAGAAGAAAACAGTGTAGTAAGTTGTTCGTTGCCTCAGGAATTCCTAGCACTTTACAAATCTAATCATTTACCACATGTAAGTTTAACTAAAGATAGAAATTTGAAGTGGGCAGACCTAGGGAAAAAAAGTCACAAGGTGAAAAAAACAGACAGAGTTAGAACTCTCTGAACAAGGAGTACAGAAGCAGAAATTAAATTGGATAACACAAACACACCCAGCTGTGCACTCACAAGCAAGTGAGGATAGCTGAGTAGCACTCTTACTAGAGGAAGAGGAAAAAGCCTTGCAAGACATACCAGAGACTCTCTGGTCAACAGGGAAATCAGATGTAGGACTTATTCGTACAGCAGGACCAGTTACTATTATGCCAAAATCAGCATTTAGACCTCAAAAAAGACAGTATCCCTTAAGGAAGTATGCAGAAATAGGAATCAAACCTATAATAGCAGCCTTACTTAAGGAAGGAGTCTTAATAGAATCTCCTGATTAGCCGTGTAATACACCCTTATTTCCTGTTAGGAAAGCAAATGGGGAATGGCGTATGGTCCAAGATTTACAAGCTGTGAATGATGCAGTTATACCCAGGGCACCTACGGTGCCAGATTCGCACACTTTATTGAATGATTTGAAACCTCAACAGAAGTATTTTTCTGTGGTAGATATTAGTAATGCATTTTTCTCAATACCGATACACCCAGACAGCCAACATTGGTTTGCATTTACATTTCAGGGGAAAACGGTATACATATACGAGACTACCACAGGGGTATTGTGAAAGTCCAACAATATTCGCACAAGAAATGGCAAGTAACCTGGCAGGATTTATCCCACCGAAAAGTAGTCAGATTTTACTTTATGTAGACGACATTTTGCTGGCAGTCCCCGCCCAGCAAGAATGCAGAGAGGATACCATAGCATTATTACAATTTTTAGCCACTCAAGGACACAAGGTAAACAAAAACAAACTGCAACTTTGGAGGAAACAGGTTAAATACCTGGGATATGTAATATCCAAAAAAGGCAAAATATTAGATGAAGACAGAAAAACAGCAATATTACAAGCACCTAAACCAACTACCAAGAAGGAAATGATGTCCTTCCTGGGTACTACTAACTTTTGTCGGAGTTGGATACCAAACTATGCTGTGGAGTCTGCTCTGCTGACAAATCCTGTGCTGTCATCGGCTTTTTGAATATCAAGTTTATTACAGTGGACACCAGAAGCAAAATCAGCTTTCTGCAAACTGAAACAGCTGATAGCTTCTTCCTTAGTTTTAGGATTACCAAACTATCATAAGCGATTTTTCCAAACTGTTGACTGTAAGCAAGGTTATATGACATCAGTGTTAACACAACAACATGGGGACAAGCAATGCCCCATAGCTTACTATTCATCACAGTTAGACCCAGTGGCACGATCTTTGCCTCACTGTGTACAAGCAGTGGTCACAGCTGCAATGGCTTCAGCCTCAGTAGTATTGTTCCACCCTCCCACATTGAGAGTGCCTCATGCAGTCGCGATTATTTTACTGCAAGAAAAAATAGCATATCTTTCTCCTGCTAGACATTTTTCCTGTATGACTATACTGTTGAGCCAACCTCATATGACAATTGAACGATGCACAACTTTAAACACATCAACCTTGCTCCCAACCCCTGTGGATGGCAAACCGCACTGCTGCCTGTAGGAGATTAAGCAAAAGACACTACCTAGAAAAGACCTTACAGATGTTCCCTTGGATGATGCCAAGGTGACATACTATGTGGGCGGCTTGTGCAGGAGGGGTCCTACAGGACAAAATCTAGTGGGGTATGCAGTAGTTTCTGATACCGAGATTTTAGAAGCAAAGTCTTTACCACATAACTTATCTGCACAAGCAGCAAAACTGATTGCTTTGACAAGGGCATGTACCTTAGCAAAGGGTAAAAAAGTAAACATTTTTACTGACAGTCAGTACGCTTTTTCTACTGTACATGTTTTTGCGCAGCAGTGAAAAAATAGAGGAATGATAACATCTACTGGTAAACCAATTAACCATGCACAATTTATTTTGGATTTGTTAGACTCTATTCAGTTACCTCAGAAAGTAGCTATTTGCAAATGTGTAGCTCATACCAAGCAACAGGATAGAATTTCAGAAGGTAATGCGAGGGCTAATACAGCTGCAAAACAAGCAGCTTCAGCTTCAAATGTTTTTCTTTTGAGTGAGGAGTTACAACCATCTGAGATTTTAGACTTAGAAATGTTGAAAACAATGCAGACACTTACTACAAATGTAGAAAAACAGAAGTGGATAAAACGAGGAGCAATCCTTAAAAAGGGACTGTACATCTCCAAAGAAAAGAAACCGATCTTACCATCTAACTTGTTTAGATATGCAGCTTTGTTGAGCCATGGGCAGTGCCATGTCTCAACAGGGGAGATGGTACAGTTAGTGAATCGAGTGTTTACGACGTATGGATTTACAAACTACACAAAAAATTTTTGTGCAGCATGCCATGTTTGTAACAAGCATCATGCACAAGGGGCTTTGAAACCTAAGCAAGGGAGTTTCCCTATACTACCAAATCCATTCCATACTATTTGTATGGATTTTATAGAACTGAACAAATGCGAAAATAAGAAGTACTGCCTTGTCATTACAGATATGTTTTCCAAATGGGTGGAAGCTTTTCCAACTAAAAATCCAGATGCAACTACTGTTGCAAAAGTCCTTGTTAAAGAAATTATTCCTAGATTTGGCATACCGGAAAAGATTTATAGTGACAATGGCACACACTTTGTAAATCAAACTATATAACAACTTAGTCGCTACTTCGGGATATCGCTGAAAAACCATTGTGCATACCACCCCCAATCTGCAGGATTAGTAGAGAGGCATAATGGGGTCTTGAAAAGTAAGCTTAGAAAATTGATTAGTGAGACACAAAAGAACTGGGTGCACTGTTTACCACTGGCACTGTTGAGCATGAGAACTGTTCCAAGTGCAAAAGGGTTTACTCCTTTTGAAGTTCTGTTTGGAAGGGCATATTATACACCTCAATGGAAACCTCTCATGTCTGCAGAGCAGGAGGCTGACAGTTCACTTGCAGGGTATATGAGGCGATTTTTGAATAACAAACTTTTGCAGTTAAATTCTGTTTCAGATAAAGAGCAAATGAAGACATCGGAAGCAGCAGTAGCCCCAGGCGCATGGGTCTGGGTGAAGATAGCGAAGAGAAAAAACTGGAGTTCTCCGAAGTGGGAAGGGCCATACCAGGTACTACTGTCGACACCCACTGCAGTCAAGATCGTGGAGCGAGCTTCCTGGATTCATTTGACATACTGTAAACTGGTTAAGAACTTTGAACTGTACAAAAACCTTGTTACTGTTGTACACCGAGAACAAAATGACCAGGTATAAAACAAACAGAAATACAGAGCAAGCTCAAAAAACTTGTATGATTATTTTGGTAGCTATACTGATAACATTGCTTTTTTTGTTGTGGCCTTTCCTTTTTCCTGCCACAAAAGTTGAACTGATTAAACGTGATGAGCTGAACATAGACTGGCACCCAAACTTTAACACTTATCAGGCAATTACACATGTGCATGCTGAGACTTTTAATGTTTCAAACTGCTGGATTTGCACAGCCATATCAACAGCATACGGGGGGGGGGTTATTAATGACTGCAGTCCCCCTAGGGGTCAATGAGACCTGGGAAAATTTGGTTTATGACACAGTAGCTATTAAAGCATATGATAATGTAGCACTGTATTTGCCTGTGACACAAAAGGGGATTGTATGTTTTTATAAGAATGACACAATCCAAGTGGGTTGGAGCAAGTGCAATGTGACTGTACATTATAAATGTTATACCAAACCAAACAAAATGGGTGGAACTTGTAGTTCAAATTATGACTCATTTCTTGGGTCCATGCATAAGACTATTGACCAAGTGCAACATAATCCTGGGGTACCTGGTCCCGGCCATATGACACACTGCAGTTTTGCCTCAGGGAAATATTCGAAATACCCAAGATGTGGCCAAAAATGCTGTCAAAAAGCCTAAAAATCCAGTGGGACAGATTGAGGTGGGCTGAAAAGACCATCATACTGTGGGTACCAAACTGATGCACATGGACTTGAGTGATGCTGTTATATCGTGGGCAGGCATATTACCTGCATATGGCGCAGTGAAATCGATTTGGGAGCTGCAAAAACTGTCCAAACTTCTCAAAGTAATGAGTAATGCAACTTTTTCTGCTCTTGAACTGATAACTGATGAATTGAATGCTATGAGAACTTTAGTGCTCCAGAACCGAATGGCTCTTGACTTCACCCTAGCGGCGAGGGGTGGTATGTGCGCTTTAATCAAAGAAGAGTGCTGTGCGTATATACCAGATCATCAACACGAGATAAACAACCACCTTGAGGTGATACAGCAAGTGTTGGCCAAGACCAAGCCAGGCCCAAACCCTCTGATGGACTTTTTCCAGAATTTGTTTGGGGGGGTGGGGTTCCATCCTAATGAACATCTTGATTGCCATTTGTGTGGGATTGCTCCTAATAGGAGCTTGTATTTATTGTGGTATCCCCTGCATGAAAATGTTGATCAAAGAATTTATAGATATATCTGTTTCAGAGACTATGTATCAAGGTACTGAACTTGAAGAATTGCTGAAATGTAAAACACTTTCATATGTTTAAACTAAATGACTTTCTTAGCTGCAAATCCTAAATGAAAGAGGTTAGGAAAAGAAGCAAACGGTTTATTCTTTTGAAAATAGAATTAAAAAGTATTAACGGGGGGAAATGTCAGAAAAAAATATGTATTAATGTGTGTATGCTTAAATGCTAATTAGAAACTAAATAAGTTAACACGTTTTTCATTCTATTTTAAATGCACTGTTTTATATATAGTTGAGTTTCATATGAGACTGAAAAGATGCTTTTTGAAACTGCCGTGTGCTTTCTGAAACTTGCAAGATGCCCTTTGACCTAGTAATTGCTAGCACAGCAATATTCATGTTTATGCCTTTTGGAAATGTACTTGAGAAGCAGGTGGTTATCTGCTAGGTCAGGAGAAAATGAATGAACAATGCTATATTCTGTAAATGTAATGATTTTAAACAATCAGCTCTGTTCGAAGCATGAGCACATGTGCAGCTGTAGAAGTTTAGAGATAATATAGACAAAGGATTGTTAGAGAAATGAACTACTCGCTTTGTGCTTAAATTAGCCATAGTACCTTGAATGGTAACATTGCATATATCTAACCGGTGGTAGCCAAGGCCACGTTGTTTTCCTTAGGAAGTTTCTCACAAAAATTGATGGTACCAGCAGAATATTGTAAAAACAATGACTGTAAAGTAATGATGACAGAACTTGTGTTTCACTACGTCAGCTTGGTAGGCAATGTCTTATTAGAAAGTGTATAAAATTGTAAGCATTTCCTGTTTCTAGTTAGACAAACTCTGTATTAGCACGCCTTTGTCTCCTTGCTGCAAGATTAAAGTGCCTTAACCTAAACATACCATGTTTTGATCATTTTTAAAGTATATTTTTCCTTTTACAACAATACAACTTGTTCTGTGGTCGTTTCTCCCTTTCCTGGTGGTATGCTTTGTTTGTCTGTGAAGTTTTACCAGTACACCTTTGTCTTGGTCTTTTTGGGTTAATAAGGAATACTGTGTCTTGGTCTTTTTGGATTAATAAGGAAATGTCTTAATAGTGCAGGGGGATTATGGTAACAATGTAATTGACTCAGAAATGGATAGGGACATCCCTTCTAAGAAATGGTATCTTAAGGCTAGCAAAGAGGTTAAGGAGAGGGTGTAATCCTTACACTTCCATGACATTGGTAGCAATGTTATGTAATATAACTTTTTATCCCTTTATGGAGTATCTCACAGCAGGATTGATTATTGACTCATTTCTATCTCCCTACTCTCAGTACTGTGGATGTTCATTACCATACCTTATATGTTTTCTGATCATCAAGTGATTTTGATTAGAATGGGACCACAAAGCCCCACATACCACAGTGCAAGGTAAACCACAGAAACCAAATCCCATGATATTACAGGACAAATCTTTGCTTAGCTATATATGATGGTGATTGGAATGCATATGGAAGGTAATCTTTTCAGATATGTCTACTTTTACTTGGTGGGAGTCCTTCAAACTAGAACTTGGGCTATATGTACCTCTGCTAGTGTGCATTACCTAAGTAAGTTTGATAGTCAGCTTCAGGAAGCAGAACCCTAAAGTGATATAAGCTGGAAAGCACATAAAGGCAACAAGTTTAGAAGTAAGGTTGAAGTAAGGAAGCATAAGTCAAGCAAAGCTGAGCTGGGCTGACTAATTATGGAATAAGTAAAACTATATTTAAAAAGGACTTCATTACAAGTCTAACCAGAGGGAAAAGATTGTATACATTCTTGGCTTTCAGGCTTAAGCAACATAGGCATTGGGCAAATATACAAATAATTAAATTTGGTGGCTCTTCATTATCTTCCGTCAAGGAGATAGCAGAGGCAGTCCAATTGTTACTCAAAACTATATGATAGAGCCCTCATGATACTTTCTTGCAAAAGAATAAATGGACTTTCCTTTAGATATCCTTCAGCTTCCAAAACTGAGTCAGACAGAAAGTGTAAAATTATTATCACCTGTATCTGTTCAGGAAATCTGGCTAGCAATTAGACTCAGCCAGTCAGAAATGTCACTTCACAAATTATTTACATCTGTGTTTGAACCCGGGCGCTATACACCTTCCTTCTTTTCAAGAATCAAAAATAATAGTGAACTATAAGGCTGGAAAGGACCTTACTAAACTGGAGAGCTAAGGATGTATCTCCTTTATTAATATTAAGGCAAAACTACATGCAGAAATCTTGTCAGAACACGTGCATGGACTTACCTTGTCTAACTCACAATATCCGGGCTGGTTTTGTTAACAGGAAAGTGTAGACAGATCATAACAGAACACTTAAGTCATTACTGCAACATGCATGCATTTACAAACCAAAACATGGCTAGAGCCATTCTGATGTATTTTGAGGAGGCACATGATTCCATCAAGTGGACTTATCTGAGGCAAATCCTTGGAATGCATTAACACAGCTTGGCTCATGCACTGGAAAACCTGTGCCAAGATTTTAGCTGGCTCAATGCTCTCCACCGTGAAATAAAGAACACAGCAAGGATGCTCAGTTCTCCCTGCTTGTTCCTAATTGGCAGTGACCCACTATTCTGATTATTCACCTTTTCACCATCACTCCTAAGTTGTCATGCAGAAGTTAAAGAGGTGAGAGCTCTGATATTTGCAGATGACAGTTTAACTAAATCTACATCGAAAAGATAGGCCCCCTTTTTCCCATTTAATCCAGCTACTCCACATGACATGTGGGTTAACAGTTCCCATAACTAATGAAGAGATTTTACTAGCTAATCTCGTACCATAAACATTAACGGAATACAAGTTCTTCTCCTCCTCCTTCATTTTCTTCTTGGCAAAAAAAAAAAAATTCTTCTCAACAATTTTTCCTATGATCAAGAAATCCTAAAATAGATTATGATTTGATCTGTACACTGTGTTAAATTTGTTGTCCAGATTATACCTTCACTTAGCAGGAATAACAAATGCCCCCCCCCCAGATAATGATCTGTCAGAAGCAATTGTATATGTTTCAGCATCTCAATAGTCAATCCACTAAGCTATGCTTAACTAAGCTACAGAAATTGATGCTAATTTACATTTGCATCAACAAGTTTCAAAACATTCTATGAAAGGTTCTCAATGCTCCCTTGATGAAGAAAGGTATAGGACTCCCTGACATTAAGAAATGTGCTGTGGCCTTTACTGAACAGAGACTTATCTCTGTACATCTTAGTGAACCTGCTCTTGGGGTGAGGCTTGAAGCCCTCATACTTGGCTGTACCTCATACTAGAAATACTACTGACTTTTTGAAATGCTATGCCAGCTCAGTTCAGGGATTAGCACTACATATGTTTTCCATATGGCTATTCATGACTTTAAGAAAGTGCAATCTTGCTCATATGCAGGGTACATTAAAGCACTGATACGGGGCAACTTGTTCTTGAAGATAAGAGAATACAGTTTACATTCGAAAGATTCAAGCTATTGAACAACCTACCCAAATGATTAACACAAGAATGAAATTTGCCAGTTTTCAATTTCTGTGTTGTAAACATGGTTTCCAAAAAGAAAAATGTGGGCATATTTTCATTTGAGGCACACAGCTTTGCTCTCTATTAAAGTTGTGATTAGAAACTTACCTCCAGTGATTCAAAATTTGCTGAATTTGCCTGACTCATTGGGCTGGTCAAGCTTGGGAGCCATTAAATGTGCATCAGTTTTACTTGCCTGTTTCTTCTTGAAATTAAGTACATGGAACCAGCAATGTTATCAGGAAGCATCATTCACTCTGTCCCTGAATACTTGGAAATATTACAGCCACAAAAATATTTTTTTGTTTGAATAACAGATGGTACTTCATATTTGATGGGTACAGGACCCCTATCAAAACAAAGACAAAGGTTTTAAGCATGTGGTTTATTCCTAGAGTTCTTCTACATATCCAGTTCTTGATACCTTTCATGAATTCTGGGATTGCCTTTACATAAAACTGTTATGACAACTAGACTAGTATCCCATTCAGCTCATGACAACTTGGATATACCCCTCCAAAAAAACTGCTGCCTTACCATAATCTCTGAGGATTTCAGTGTCATGCAACACCATTATAAAGCTTTTGTAGCAACACTAGTGGCAAAGATTTGACTTTACACAGCTATTTTCACTTGAGTATTATAGCTTTATAATGCAACACACGGGTCTGTATTATGTCAGCAAAATGACATTACAGGGAATGCCATTTCGCCGACACATATACACCCAACTCCTAAAAGAGCGAAACCCTAGATCACTGATTCTTTTCTCTGGGAAAAACATCAGTAGATCACCAAAACAGAACATAACACTTAAAACATTACAAAGTGTGGGCTTCACTCCCCCCGCCCACCAATGTGAGGGGGGGGGTGTGCCCCCTACCCACCCCAGCTAAATATACCAACTCCAAGATCACACTACAGTAGGGTAAAGGGGAATGTCATGGCTCAGGCCAAGTGATTTTTTTTCCTGGGAAAAAAATCACTGACCTGAACTTCTCTCTTTTGGAGTTCAGCCTATATGTGTCGGCGAAACAGCATTTGCTGTAATGCCATTTCGCTGACATAATATAGATCATACTACATCACCATTATTATAGATCTAAATAGAACAACTTACATGCTGTCTGTGCCAAAGTATGTGTTAATCTAATTAAGACCATGGGCATCACTTGATAGGATTACAGTTTTCTGCACAGCTATATTCTTAATAAGTTACTAGTTATATTTGATGCTCTAATATTCGTAGCTCATTGTTAATTGTTTATCTTTGATAGCTTATTTAGAAAGTAGATTTATCTGCCTTAACTATACCTGAATTATGCACTCAGTGTGTTGAATTCTCAGTGCATTTTCTGTATTGTGAATAATATTGATCTGCCTTTGTTCTAATATTGGGACTACTGCTTTATTGCTTTTCAATAAAGTAATGACTAATGAAATATTTAAGTGTGTTCCATTGGGGTCTCTCTTTATAAATAACCAGTTAATTGTCATACACTAGTTCTAATTTACTAATTTGTATCCCTAATCATCATCAAAAGCTCTCTTATGCACACTGATAGAAAATGTCACTTGTTAAACTTTTAGTCACTTATGGCCATCACCACAACATTAATCTGAGTAGATAAATGCATACTGTTAAGGGATATTTTGATAATCAGATGTAATCTAGTCCATGCTTTTGTGATGCATAGGGTTCTAAAATATCATAGCTATCTTCTTCTTTTGGCTTTTCCCGGTTAGGGGTCGCCACAGCAGATCATCTGTCCACTCATTATTGGCAGTGGAGTTTTACAGTGTTGAGTTGCCAGCCTGGCGCCCAATCTTCCACAGAAGGCACACACACACACCTAGGGCAAATTTAGAGTATCCAGTCCACCTACTGCATGTATTTGGGATGTGGGAGGAAACTGGAGCACCCAGAAGAAACCCATGCAACCACAGGGAGGACATGCAGACTCCACACAGAAAGCACCTCAGCTGAGAATCGAACCAGAGAACCTCTTGCTGTGAGGCGGCAACACTAACCGCTGCACCACCGAACACCTAAATTTTAAATTTAGCAAAATGTTAAGTATAATGCTTTACATGTTATGAGAAGATGAAAGCTAAAAGACTAATGTTAGTACTTTATGTTTATTAAAGTGTTTAGCCTCTTTATAAGTGCACATGCATTTACTTGTAAAGTGTCTTGTATAGCTTATGTGTTACATTTTCCTTAGTACAGTATTCATATCTGGCCTCAGTAGAATAATAAAGCACTTTGGGAAGAAAATACAACTCAGTAATCCAAATCCTGAAGATATGATTGCAAATATCTCTACTGCGACAACATATTTCCCTTTAGTACTGAGATACGCTGGAACAAATGATAGCCAAACACTAACAAAGATGATCATGCTAAAAGTGATAAATTTGGCCTCATTATATCTGTCTGGTAGTTTTCTAACTAAAAAAGCAACTACAAAACACACAATGGCTAGTAGTCCAAGGTATCCAAGCATGCAGTAAAACATTACAATCGATCCTTCATTGCATTCTATGATTATTTTGTCCTTGTAAGTGGTCTTGTTTTTCTCTGGGAATGGTGATGAGCTTTTAAGCCAAACAGTGCAAATACCGACCTGCAGAATTGAACAGAAAACCCCAATAACATACGGTGTTTTGAATCCCATCAGTTTTGTTTGGAAACCACCTGGCTTTGTTGCATTAAATGCAATGAGAACTGTGATTGTTTTAGCCAGGATGGTAGAAACACAAGCAGAAAATAGTGTGCCAAATGCAGATTGTCTAAGCAAACAACCCATATGACTTGGTTTTCCAATGAAAATCAAGGAACAGAGGAAGCAGAAAGTAAGAGCTACCAGGAGGCAGTAACTGAGGTTCCGGTTGTTTGCTCTCACAATTGGGGTATCCCGATATAAAATAAATATTAGTAAGATAGAGCAAGGAATGGCAGAAAGTAAAATGGTGACACTGGTCAGTGTCACACCAAGGGGATCATTATATGACAGGTACTCCACAAGCTTTGGAAGACAGGTTATCCTTTGTTCACCAGGCCATGAATCTTCTAAGCATCTTATGCAGTCTGTGGCATCTAAAAGAGAAACAATAACAGGAAATCATGTTACAAATTCATGTTATATAGTGTTTTACTTTGTGGTTGTTTTTTCCATGGCACAGATTCTGACAATAAAAAAATGCTAACTGTTGTTTACCAGTGTTTGGTGATCCATGGTTATTACATGTCAAAAATACCTGTAACTCTTCTTAATCTGATCAGACTTCAGTGCTCCATGATATGATAGGCCATTATGTAACACAGTAATAGATCCACTCTAGTGAACTATGTATTAAAATAGTTCTTCAAGAATAACTCTTCAAATATGCTTTCATGTGTGTGGCTTAAGCATAAACTGGCTTTCCCCAATAGGCAGCATCACTACAGAGACACTTAGATATTACTGTCAGAATAGCGTACATTATTTTACTGGTACAGATAGTTATTTCATTCAAACTGTCCTTCATCCACTTTCATCTGTTCTTTCTTCTTTTTTCAGTGTCATCCTAAGTTATCACCTCTGCTTTTACAGATGCATTTGTATGATATGCTAACTCACCAGACATAATATGAAGTTTGTGATCTGACATGCTTGTGCTAATTTACTGATTGCTTACATTTTCTGCCTGAATCCCTGTACACATTATATCTATATATCTTCCCAGTCTAACATTTGTGTTTAACAGTAAAAAGTACCTGGTGGTTGGATTTATGTGTCTCATATTAGCTTTCTAGATGGCAGCCCAACAGAAAATGTCTCATCGATACTCTGAAGAGATGAGGTTCTGCTTCGGAGCAGGTTAACAGTGTTTATGTTCAGCAACACATTTGACAGTTACATGCAATTCAACAACAGAAAGCTTATGCAAATCATTAGCTTTAAAGGAACATTTTATTACCCGGCAAACAGGGATTAGCATAATAATTAAGATGCTTACCTCACAGACACATGGTACAGGGTTTGATTCTCACCTTTGTGAAAAACTGACTAGCCTTAAAATGACCTCCAAGAACAACAATCCTAGTACTTACTAACTTCCTTTTATCTGTATCAGTAAGGGTAGAATGAGAGGGAGTTTTTCCTTACTGGTGGGATGCAAGACAGAATTCTGGCAAGTTAATTGCTTTGCAAAAAAAAGATGGTTGGTGCTGTAAAATGATCTTCGATTTGCCAGTGAGATGGGTGAGAGGGGCGTGTGAGTACACCTGTTGCCGTTATGAAGAATGAGAGACTGGGCAGATGTTCTGATTCCGATCTCCGTGATAGTTGAGAAGGTTGAATGCATTCCTTCTGCTGGTCTCCCAGGCTTGGATATTTGGGACAGTAATTGCTGACATCGTAAATGAGATGTTGTGTTTTCTGGTCACACTGATATGAAGGATACATAAAAACAGGGGACTTTGATGGTTAACAGCAATGGAGATTCAAAGATTATCTGTCTAGGAAGTTAGATTTAAACAGTGAGCATAGATCACTAGAAAAGGAGCAAAGATGAGACTTTATATACCAGTCACCATTGAGATATTCTGTGACTTTGGGATTCTGATGAATGTCAGTCTAGAGGTGGTACACTTGTCATGGGTAGGATGGAGACCAGCCTCACCATGGCACAAATCTATATTGCCAGTGGCACTTATTTTTGGTTCTGACTGAACTTAGACCTTAGAAGTACACTGCTGTTATTGAACGGTGCATATGGCCACTGTTTTTAAGTAATAGTTGGCTAGTCTTCCTGCCAGCAACAATCTTATTATATTATATTATATTACAGTATTTGTTTGCAGTATATTATTGCTTGTTATTGTACTCTTCTTGTTGTATTGTATTCCAGATTGTTTGCTGTAGTGCACTACTGTGGAGCTGGAAATGGGCCCCTGGCCCAGTCGGACATACCCGGTTAACAAATGTAATAAAATAAAATTATATTATATTGTATTATATTATATTCACGTATGCATATATTTATTTATTTATTTATTCCAGTCTGACAACCCGATGAGTGGACTGTCTGGATACCATTTTCAGCCATGTTCTGCTAAGAGTGGCAGAGAGAGAGACAGAGAGAGTATGACATTTATGGCAGAAATAAGGCACTTGTTCACAATTAGAGTGTATGGTAAAAGCTGGCTGAGTGGCACACACAAAGCAGAGCTCTAGAAGCTATTTAGAAACATAAAGAACATATTTACACAGAGAAAAACAATGGCTATTTACAGCAACACTGTAGAAAACATGCTGATAATACTGGTGTTTGGCATTGCAATACATCAACAGAGAGCAGACTTAATAATTTTCCTTAAGACATCTTTTTCCATACTGTAAAGTCATTATCCATTGTCTCAAAAGCAGATGCAAGTGGCTTCTTTAGTGAAGTGCTCTTTTACTGTGGACTTAAACATTTCCATAGAAAGATTAAGACTGGGTAGAAGATGAGGAGGATGGGGACTGCCCAACTTCTAGATGTATCTGTAGGCAGCAATATTTGTTTTAGGAGCCCAGGAATGCAAGGAAAGTGAAGAGGAAATGTGTGAGTAGTGGGAGATCATAAGGTTACAGAGGATTTTGGGGCTGTAGAAAGCAGAAGAATGCAGAGGTGAGGCATTCAGGAAGCTCAGATTAATGAGTTTATGGAATAATCCATGTATTAAAATGCAATCTAAAACTGAATTTAAAGAAATGCAGGAGAAATGCATTGAACAAGGTAGATGATTTGGTATTCAGACTGGAGAAGTAGGAGGACAAGTGTGGATTTACAAGACAGGAGGAACGAGGGAGGAAAGATTTGGGATGAATAGTAATAATTACAGTTTATGCAAATGAAATTGATTTCTAAGGCCAGATTAGTGAGATTTGTTATAATGTGATAATTTTCAAGGCAGCTATGGTAATCAGTACTCACAAAGGAAGAAATTTGCAACTAGAACATAAATGTCAAACGATATATGCAAGACTGATAGGAAATATGCCCAGGGGATGTAGAAATTAAGCAGGAGGAGGGAAATGGTGGAGGAGGCGGGTATCTGAAAAGGAAGGAGACCAGAATGAAACGAGGCGTTGAGAAGGCATAATAAATTAAAAGCTGCACCTATTTCCTGGGATCAGTCTATGAGATAGTTGCAAAAGTATTTTGAAACTCTTGTTCAGTTATAGATAAGTTAGAAGATGGGGGGGGGGGGGTGATAAAGCTGTAGAGAAAAAGAGGCAGAAAATTTGCACATGCTTTGAGAGTGCCAGACATTTAACCATTTATGGAACAGATTTGCAGTTGGGTGGAGAAAGCAAGAGAAACTACAGTTACCTTATTTGGGAGAATGAGTAAAGAGTATTATTATAGCTCAAGGCTGGAAGGGTCTGACAAGCTAGAGAGAAGAGATGGCGAAGGTCAATAATTTGAGAACATGTAAGCATTTAAGGACCGCTGAAGGGAATAAGAAAAGGAAGGAAAAAGCAAGGAAGGAATGGTAGAAAGTACTGGACTGGTATATTGCATAATATTCAAAAATTAACAGCTCATTACTATTAAAAAATGAGCACGCTGATTGGGCAGCCCAACCAGCATGCCCACTGTAAATCAAGCATATACCAATAGAAAAAGTCTGGCTGCTGAAGTACCATTGAGCAGCCAGACTCTTCTACTGGCAACAAGTAGCAACAGAGTTTTTCTTTTCTCCATCGCTTCTCCTGCACTGATGTACTTTGCAAGCATGGGAAACTAAGTCCTACCCTTAGGTCAAATAATAATAGAGAGTAATCAGTTTATAGGCAATACAAAGCAATTACCAGAGGTACAAAGTAGAACAGTTTTTTTTTTCATTTCTTTAATGCAGAAACCTGTCATCTAGGAATAGTCCATCACTGGTATATACTGTGTAAACTATTGGTCAAAAGAAAGGATAGTGGTCAATTTAGTAAGTGGTCCTTAGAGTGCAAAGGCAACCCTGTCAGAGGGAGGGTGTTAAAAACTAATTTCCAGCACAGGAAGGCATGCATTTGAT